>NW_020527807.1:300000-523199 GCF_003368295.1 Carassius auratus
ATGTTGGGCCAGCCACGGCCTACCCAGGACGACGTCAACGGTAGCGCGAGGAAGTACGAGGAGGGCCAGTTGTTCCCGGTGTCCGTGGGGCAGAACGAGTTCCAGCTCGTGTGTCCTTCTAGTTATTTTGCCTCCCCCTAACGGTGATCCTTGGATGGTAGTGATACGGTAGGTGGTCTCATTCTGGGTGATGGGTATACGGTGCTTGGTTACAAAGTGAGATGAGATGAAGTTGCTTGCGGCTCCGGAATCCACCAGGACATGGATGGAAAGATTGCGTGAGTTAATTGTTATCTGGGCTTTGATATGAGGTATGTGAGATACAGATGGGGTAATGGAAACTGTACTCACCATTGGGCGAGGCGGACGGACCGGGCAGGCGTGGATCAGGTGAGTGGCCTCGCCACAGTATAAACACAGCCGCTGCTGGATGCGGCGTCTCCGTTCGGAGGCATCTAGGCGGTAGGAGTCGGTGGTCATGGGTTCCTCCTGGTTTCGTTGAGGCGAGGGCGTTCTGGCTGATGGAGAGATGGTATATGAAGCCGGGGAGGCACAAGCCGAGAGGTGCTGAGCAACATTTATAGTTTTTTTGATGAATGTCTCGAGATTGACATTATCGTCGTAAATGACCATTTGCTTTCTGATCTGGGGCTTTAAACCTTTACGGTATGCAGCTAGCAGGGCAGTTTGGTTCCAACCACTGGTGGCGGCTAATGTCCGGAAACGGAGAGTGTAGTCGTGAATTTCCGTGGCTCCCTGGCGGAGATTTAAGAGTTCATCATGGGTTGAAAGAGGAGTTAGAGCCACCCCGAACACTTCCTGGAGGTGGGTGGCGAAGGCATCGAATGAGGATAGAACCGGACTCTGGGAGTTCCAAAGAGCCTCTGCCCATTGGAGCGCTCGTCCGGTGAGGAGAGAGATCACAAAGGCGACTTTGGTGGCCTCATTGGGGAATTTACTGGTATTCGCGTTGACGAACAGTGAGCACTGCAGAATAAACCCACTGCAGCCACTCGGTTCACCCGCATAGCACGCGGGACGTGCAAGGGGCGTGCTGTTGGTGGTGGAAGCACTAGTTTCGGTGGGTGGTGAAACTGACTGTATTACTTGGCGGAGGGCAGTCACCATTTCGGTGAACGGGTCCGAAGCCGCTCCCTGAGCAGCAGCGTTAACATCCATGGGAGATATGAAGTTCTGTTTTAGGTGCTGGAATCCTGTCACATCCACACAAGGAGAGGAGAAGACGGGTAAGTATTTTTGTGAAGCTTTATTAACATAGGACTTCAACAGAGCTGGTAAGTGTGGTCACAGACGGTGAATCTTCAAGCACTGATCAATAGGTGAGTTCAAGCACAAAGCTAGGCCAGACAACAAAGAGTCACTTCCCTTAATCGCTGTGTCTGAATCTCCACAGAGTCACAATATGGTCCACAAGGAGCAGGCAGAAGATCCACAAAGAGTGTCCATGCAATCTTGATTCCAGCCGGTGAGTGAATGAGTGAGGTGAGTATTTAAAGGTGTGGTAATTGCTGGTGCAGGTGCAGGTAATCAGTATTCAGGTGACGGTTCACGTGAGCGGTGCAGGGGAGATTGAGTGGATGGTGACTGGCAATGGTGACTGGGGCTGAGGGAACGAGCTGAGGGTGTGACAAATATGTCCTCAATATTACTATTCCAAGGGCTAGAGAAATAGTTGGTGCTGGAAAGGAGGTAGTGGCCGGGTTCGGTGTTTCTGCCATCCTCATTCAACTTGACGAAAACAGTTTGAACAAAGCACTACATAGAAAAATCCTGCTGGAGTCATGTACCAGGAACAGGTCTGACAGGCATGTGGCCACTCCCATCTTGTTAGGTAATTTTTCACTCCCACGGTTGAGCAAAATTACTGTAGGGCATTCAGTTTAATTTACTATGAATCTTTCAAGCATTATTACTTAAAGTATTTATTTTATTTTATTCTGTTTGGCCATGCACAAAAATAAGTTCACAACTTTTGTTAATAATTTACAAATGAATAGGTTCAGCATACCCAAGCATTTTTTTTAAATGACGATTAACGTTAGTCAGCCGAGCCGACAGCGAGTAGCCTAAAACATATTTAATCAATTAAGCCTCTCAAATCAACGCTAATACTTTACTGGCTACAGTAAAATTCATAAATATAAAACACTTCAAGCTTATCACACAGACCGTTAGTTTAATACATTTTTACATATTAAACCACAGTGAGTAAAATGAAAAATGTTGAAATACCGAGGCAGCGAGGAAGTACCGAGGAAGCGCTCTCTTCTTTGCTGCGTGGCCCGCAGCAACAGGTGCAGACACATAAATGCTCGCCGCTACATGAATCATCATTTTATAATTATTAGTTGGCCAACTAGGCTATGATTAATACATTAATTTAGAGGCCTATAATAGCTACTACTACAATAAGTTGATATAAGTGAAGTATAATCGTGGGTCGCGCTGACGGAAATACGTGCGTGAGACTGTCATGTCAGTATGTCAGTGTAATAACGGGTAATATAACGGGTTGAATTATCAGATTATGAAAGTTATAAGGTTATGAAATGTCTTTCTATGTGAGTTTTTCTATCGTCGACGTCAACTTCTCTTTTTTTTATTTATTTTTTTTTTATTAATGCCTAACAATATAAATAGAAGAATAACCCAAAAAAGGCCCGAGGCCCAGCCCACATGTGAGCTATAACGTGAAAATTGGCCCGAAGCCCGGCCCTAGGGTCATAAATAAATCGGGGCCCGTTGGGCTCAGGCTGACATTTTATAAATAATTTATACATTTTTATCTGTGAACATTTTTTCTTTCTGCAGGGGAAACATCCTCTCTTAATCTCCCTCCTTGCCGTTTAAGCCCCTTCAGAAAATCATCTCGCTTAAATGGCAAGGCATACGCAGTAGCAGGTCAGGCTGTGGCTTTATTACACACAATGCTGGTGCTTCAAGCATATCAGACTGATCTGCTAAGAGACCTGGATAGAGGCATGGGGCCTTTTTCTGATCAGGTAGCTGAGCTTCGCCACACCACCGATCTCTCTCCGTGCTACCAAGCAGGCCGCCTCCACCATGAGCAGACTATGGCGGCCATGGTGGCAGCAGAGAGACATCTGTGGATGAACATGGCAGACATTGGGAGGAAAGAAAAAGCTTTCTTCTCAATGCTCAGGTTTCGACTTCTGAGCTTTTCGGTATTTCCGTTGAGACAGCGATTTGAGAAGTTCAGGGAGACGAAGTCGCACTCTGGTGCTTTCAGATCCTTTATTCCACAAAGGTCCAGGTCTCAGCCCAAACAACATAGTGGTCCTGGCCTGTCTCGATCTGAGGATCAAAGACGGGCACAGAAGGCTAGTGTCACAACTCGCGCTCCTCCACCACCTGCGGGCAGGGGTTAGAGGAATCGTGGGTCACGAGGAGGTAAGCAGAACCTAAGGGGTATGATCTAGACGAGGCAAAGTTCTCGTCCGAATCAGAGTGATACCGAGGTATCTACTCGTTCCCCTTGGGGATTTTTAACCCTCTGGAGTCTAAGAGGTTATCAGTAAAAACGCGTATATGCGTTAATCGACTTCAGAGGGTTAACTTCTGCTTTTATCCTCCCCTTCCTAATTCCCCTGTAACCATCAGCTCTACACCTGATTGTGGTTAGGTGGAAACCTCTCGCATAACAGTCTCCTATGCTGGACC
The DNA here is from genome assembly GCF_003368295.1 of Carassius auratus. Lineage (NCBI taxonomy): Eukaryota > Metazoa > Chordata > Actinopteri > Cypriniformes > Cyprinidae > Carassius > Carassius auratus. Next base: position 303,703 of record NW_020527807.1, read on the forward strand.
TATAATGTTTTTATGGTTCTATGTTCATAGCAACCACCTGACTGATGGTCCAGACTAAAAGGAGGCACCCCTTGAGCGGGGCTCCAGCACAGGAGGATGGGTGAGTAAATGTAACCCTCTTTCTATATACTATACTTGGCACCAGCCATCCGGCTTCATGTTCCGGTATTAGGCGGCTGAGATCACAGGTTTCTGAGGGAGCCTCCTTGATCATCAGGCCTGGCACAGCACTGCAGGGAATTTCATGGATATCCGGCCAGGTCACCCCGAGGAGTCCCCTGGCCGCTTAGGGGTGCTGTCGCATCAAGCAGGAAGTGGAGGTGGCAGTTACAGAAGTCTTCTTGTATATGCTGCCTCAGGTGATGCTCCCCTCGCCCGAGGTTTGTAAAATTGAGCTTGACTCTCCCGTGAGATTCAGCACCTCTGCGATGCTTAGGAACCTTTAAGTAGACACGATAAGCTTTGTGTACTTTCTCAAAACCACATGGTAGTCAGTGTGCACATGAACACTTTGCGCACTTTCTAAAAATCCACAAGTAGTACGTTTGCACACAAACTTTCTAAAATCCGGTACGATAAGGGTTACTTGTCCGCTTCGTACCCTTTCTTGAGATGATTAGACCTTGGTTCCTTGGGCTCCATTCAGCCAGTGTGTATTTGTTTATACACCTCAAGCATGGCTTTCCTCAACATGAGGGGCTATTTGGGTGATTCTCGTGGTAACTTAGCAGCGCACCCCTTTTTCCAAAAAAGGGTCGCCTATAAGCACGCTACTCTGAGCTCGGAGTTCTCCTCTAATATGAGACTGAGTTCTCTGATTTTTCAGGTACAGGTTCAGATACAGGTGCATCTCAATAAATTAGAATGTCCTGGAAAAGTTCATTTATTTCAGTAATTCAACTCAAATTGTGAAACTTGTAAAATAAATTCAGTGCACACAGACTGAAGTAGTTTAAGTCTTTGGTTCTTTTAATTGTGATGATTTTGGCTCACATTTAACAAAAAACCCACCAATTGACTAGCTCAACAAATTTGAACATGGTGACATGCCAATTAGCTAATCAACTCAAAACACCTGCAAATGTTTCCTGAGCCTTCAAAATGGTCTCTCAGTTTGGTTCACTAGGGTACACAATCATGAGGAAGACTGCTGATCAGTTATCCAGAAGACGATCACTGACACCCCTCACAAGGAGGGTAAGCCACTAACATTAATTGCCAAAGAAGCTGGCTGTTTATAGAGTGCTGTATCCAAACATGTTAACAGAAAGTTGCAAGGAAATACTGTGGAAGAAAAAGATGCACAGCCAACCAAGAGAACTGCAGCCTTACACTCTAAAAGTGTGTTTTTTTTTTAACCCAAATGCTGGGTTGAGATCGCATGATAGGACGTTTGGGATGTTTTAAACCCATCTTGGGTTGAAAATTGGTCTTGATCATAACCCAGCGGCACTTGTATTTAAACTTTAGTTTCCTAAAGAAAACAGCATTATGTAATAAAGACTAGTATAATTATTTTGAGACTGTTAAAGTGGTAATTGTTAAAAGTAATGTTTTGCATGTAAAATAAAATAGTCTTCATTGTGCCCATGCCAGGAGTTAACTACACAGAAGCCTGATTTTGTGAGGAGGCAATTTTTCTCAGCTTCTTCAGATGAGAAGGAAAGATGGTTTTAAGGCAAGTAAACTTAATTCCATCATGTTAAAGTTTTTTTTTATTTTTTTTATTTAAGACTAAAAGAATGATGTTTTTGTAGATGTTGAAAGCCAGATACATAAGATAACGTCATTCTTTTGAGACTGATGTCAGTTATTTGTAGAAAATGAATGTTTCTGTTGTGTCCTCCGTTTACTTCACATTTTGATGCAACAACAGTGTGATTATGTGCTCATTTCATGAAAACCATCGATGTCTGTTTTTCATCTCAGAACTCAAACCAACTTTGGAGTTGTCTGATTTAGAGAGTCCTCATTCTTGGTCTTCCTTTCTTAAAGGAATAGTTCACACACACACACGCACACGCACACACACACAGAAACGTGTCATTCCAAACCTAAAAGACTTAAACTACTTCATTCTGTGTGCATTGAATTTATTTAATACACAAGTTTCACAATTTGAGTTGAAATACTGAAATAAGTGAACTTTTCCACACATTCAAATTTATTGAGATGCACCTGTATGTACTGCACTCAGAATATAATTATTATCAGTTGCAGTAGCTTGTTGTAATCTGATTATTATTATTATAATAATTATTATTTTCTGTTAGTACAATTGTTAGAAAAAAAGTGGATTACAGTAAAATTTAAAGCATATGGAATAAACATTCACATTCCACTTGTTATATTTTATTTACTTTACTTTAAATTACTTAAAATAGTGCTGGATAATTCATAAAATGATGGAAAATTATAAAATCAAAAATATTACACAAACTATATATATATATATATATATATATATATATATATATATATATATATATATATATATATATATATATATTTTTTTTTTTTTTTTTTTTTTTTTTTTTCTTTTTTTTACTAAAAATCTAAATACAGTAGATACATTAACTTATACATCAGTTGAGCCTTTAAAAAAAAATTTTACAAATAAAAACTATTCCTCTGTGTCCATTAAACCATTACAAGACTGAAGTTGCTGAAGTATTTTTGATTTTTACAAACTCACATATGTAGTACTGTGTGGTTCCACAATCTACCTGGCTCCAGGCTCCAGTACTATCAAGCTGCACACAGTCACCTTTATCCATGCGTGGGCTCTGCAGAGACCCAACTGTGCTATTCAAGAAGGAGTTACCATCAACATACATGTACCCCACCTCTGTCACCCCTACCTTTAGCCCTATGAACACATGAGTAAGATCAGCTTCTCTGATATAGTCGGCTAGCAAGGTCTTCGTCTCTGTAGTTCTGGGCATAGCAAGAGACCCCCCACGTAACTTGCAGTTTAGAAGTGAGTCTCGATACCTCCGTGCCTCTGTCACCAGGAGGTAAAACATTTTCTCTGTTTCCTTGATACCTAGAACCACTTTAATAAAATTGACAAAACATATTAATGCTTAATGTATTGCAAACATTTGCAGCAGGGATTCAGATAAAAAAATCGGCAGCTGGCAGCAGGAAGTGGCTGCCATTGACAGCCGGAAGGTAGGCGGGACCTGCCAATCGGTGGCAGCCAATCAGTATCGACCAAAGTGGGCGCAACCAATCAGATATAACTGCACCCAAATGCTTGAGTAATGGTTGCGACTGATCAAACGGTAAGTTCGGAAATTGGTGATCGTAGTTATTAATATTTTTTGCGTTGTAAGTTTGTTTTAATTGTTATCTTGGTGAACGACAGTGTAACTTTGCCTACTTTGGTTTAATTGTTCAATGAAATCTAATTAGTTGTAGCAACGTTGTCTGTGTACCATGCTACATTGTGTACCTTGTTAGGGGCATACCATTTAAATTACGTTAAACGTACCATTAAATATTAACGTTTGTTAGCGTGTTAACAGTCTATTGAATAATATAAATTAATGCTGTTTGACTGGAATGATAGAAGATAAATGTGCAACACTAAATTTGCTTGTTTAGTCTTTCAGGAGATTGTCTGATATCCATTAACTTGAGAGTTTCAACTGTTCTGTGTACCAGTTGAAGTTGTAAGCATGTGAATGCAAAACACTTTTTTTTTTTTTTGTAATACCCAATAGTTGCCAGATGCTGTCCTGTTGGTAATTCTTCTTTACGTGATCTTGGAGGAGGGTGATGCTACATTATTAAGTCTGTCTTTGGTTTGTTCCAAATTCAGAAGTCTGTTGTACTGTATAGACTCCTTTCAAAAGAGGGCACAATTCAGCTGGCTTGACGGTGAATTTTCTTTTACATATTTGATATTCGGTTTAAAATGATGCCTTAACATTAAATCTCTCAGTTGCCATGTCTGAATGTTTATCTTTGTAATAATGCTGTTTTTATGCTCCCCATCTCAATATACAGGTGTAACAAAATGGAGAACAGGTCTAAGCCATTCCAGGAATTCAGCAAAATGTACACCAAGCAGACACTGCGATGAAGTTTACAACAACTGCTTACCAGGTGTGCAAATTATGCATGAAAATGTAATCACTGCTCTGTACATGATGACAAGATGCAATGGGAATAATCATTAATATAGCTGTGCATGCATGTCTACTGTTAATAAAGCAATTTAGGTATTAAAGTCACCATTTTCTTATGAATAATAAAATGCAGCAGCTAGAGTTCTTACTAGAATGAGGAAGTATGACCGGATTAGCCCAGTTCTGTAAACCCTGTACTGGCTCCCTATCAAACATCGTATAGATATTAAGATCTTCAATTATATTAATCTGTTTCTTTCTTATTCTGAGGTCACTGCAGTCATCCGGATCCAGTACGTATCCAGATCAGATGGTGGATCAGCACCTAGAGAGGACCTCTACAGCCCTGAAAGACAGCAGAGACCAGGACAATTAGATCCCCAGATACAGATCCCCTGTTAAGACCTTGTTTTTTCTCCATTCTGTCACCGATGGAGTTTTGGTTCCTTGTCGCCTCTGGCTTGCTGCGTTGTGGTCACTTCATTTACAGCGATATCATTGACATGATTGCAAATGATTCCACAGATACTATTTAAACTGAACCGAGCTGAAGGATGACCACTTAATTCAATGATAAACTGCCTTTTAACTAAAGTGTTTACTAATGTCCTTCTGCATTATTGACTGACACACTATTATCATATTTAATACTGTAAAGTTGCTTTGCTTTGATCTGTATTATTAAAAGCACTATATAAATAAAGGAGGCTTGACTTGACCATGTTGGAAGAGGAAAATGAGGAGAGATGCTCATACATCCTGGGTTTTACAGTGATTGGTGCAAGATGCTGGAGAAGTAACTCCGTATACCTCATCAGTTCTGAACTAAGAGTCTTGAAAATGCCTCCAGATTGTTGTTAGTGATTCTGATTGATATTGTTATATACAATACTGACCTTTATACTTATTTAAAAAAGTATTAAAAATAATCATAAATGTATATAATTATTTATTTGTCTTGTTGCCGCCGGCAGCCTCCTCCAATTTCCGGGTTTTAGCGACAGCTTGCCATCCAGTTTTATTGGCAGCCACTTCCTGCTGACAGCTGCCGATTTTTCGCTGAACCCCCTCTCAACATTTGTCTGTGTCTTCTCAACATTTGTGATCCTGGACCACAAAACCAGTCTTAAGTCGCTGGGGTATATTTTTAGCAATAGCCAAAAAAATATTGTATGGGTCAAAATTGTAGATTTTTTTCTTTGAATGATTAACCCACTTAAAAGTGCATAAAAGCCCTTACAGCCCAGTTCTAGAAACATTTATTAATGATGCCTCTTAGAGTTATGAGAAAAACAATAACACCTTTCAATCTTACTATAAAATTATATTATTTGCGTCATAATCGTGAAATCATGGAACTGGCATGTTTGTCATATAAATATTAAATCAATATCAGAGTCAAACAAGCAAATGTGAGGATTTAAAAATGCAAGTCTTACCATTCTTAAGAAACTTAACAGCATTTTTCAGTTTGTTTATATTGATGTTCATCTGTCCGACAACCTTTCTGTACCTCCCACAGTCACAGGTAGTACCTGTCACAGGTATTATGCAATCTTTAGGCTATGTTAGATCACCAATAATAATTAAAAAAAATAAGATCTTATGCTTACTGAAAACACTTTGACATTTACCAGGTTTTCCTTTTAATCCTGGGAGACCATTAATTCCATCTTGCCCCTTGTCACCTGTTTACAGTAACATTTTAATATAAACAATATAACCCAGATATTTTTATATAATCTAGTAATAACACTGAATAACCAGTAGATGGCAGCAGTGCAAATACTTCAATGTTTGTTTAGAACTAACTGTGATTCCCCCTCCCCTCCCTAGTATATGTAAATAAAGCACAAATAAACAAAGAGCATTCAGTCATTTCTTAGAGTCTATTTACCTCTCATTCCATTAGGGCCCATCTTTCCGATTCTTCCCATCTCTCCTTTTTCTGCATATCTGCCAGTCAGGCCTGTGGAAGATGAAGTTAACTGGTCTCCTGACTTCATGAAAATTGTCTCACAATGTTTTTTTTTTTTTTTTTTTTTTAAGAAAATAAGCACACTATCAAAGCAAAATAAATCTTATTACATGCATATTGTTTTAGCCTCAAACATTAATTTTGTGTAGGCAGTCTAAGATTTAAAACTGAACACATTTTTCCAGCTTGCGAAAAGGTTTGAAGAGTTATTTTTGAGACTGCTTGTGGCAGCCTCAGACTAAATTTCCTAAGCAAATATCCATCTAGAAAAGGGTATTAGTCATTCCTGAGTTTCACAAAACAGTAACAGGATACAACTACTTTCATTTCTGTACTGTCATTCAATATAATTTCTGTGATTACTCATTCTGACATTGACATTCCCATACATATTTTTTTCTGTATGCATCTTTGTTTTTTGTTTTGTTATGTTTTTGTGTGTGTGTGTGTGTGTGTTTTTTTTTCTACAGAAGAATGTGTTTCTGTTGCTGTTGCCACCTGCAGTATATTTGGAAAAGGTGAACCAAACCATTTAAATGTCTCAGAATGACATCCTTCAATACCTCATTTTTAATCTTTGGAACTTTTTTCTCTGTATATAATTGTGAATTATTAATTTTTTTTTTTTTTTTTTGCTTTGAGGGTGTGAGGTTGATTAAAAACTGAAATAATTATTTTCTGTACCCCCTGTTTTTAAGCCATGTCTTCTATGGTTTTGACAGATCTAGCTGTCTGTTATAGTTATTGTTGACAGCCAACTTAATGGCTAAAACCTAATGTGGTTACTCTTTACAGGGAATATTTTTTTTTTTAAGTTTTCCTGGCATTTCTGCTCTTTTTGGCATCATTTATTTGTTTTTAGTAAAGTATGTGTATGTGTGTAAGAAAGGGCATGTCTTCCTGTGATCCTAGTTTCAGGCCCTCTTGTACTAATTCAGTAAACAGCTTGCCTGGAAGAGGGTTGTCTGCTGCACTACAGGTTACACTTCCATCTTTAAACACATGGAAACACTAGCCCTTGGCCAGAGTTAACACATCTGCCTGCTTCTGATGTGACTTCCCTCAAGGGAAGATGTGGTCTGGCAGAAACAGACTTTCTACCAGCTATACTTTAATGCCTAGTGAGGGCAAATATATAGCAAACAACTAATTTCAGGTCAAAATAGAATGTATGCTATTCTGCAACTCTGGAAAAGCCTTCTTGAAAATGGTTGGGCCTCAGACATACTGTCAGTTTAAATCTGGAATAAAGACACATCTCTTTAGCCAAGATTACATATACTGTAACATCTCATAACCAAGAAATACATTTATGTCTGTGCTCATAATCGTCTTGGTCTAAAATAATATGAACAGTGGCTATGCTAATCCTTCTAAATTACTTTCCTATTGGGATGTCCATGACCTCACTAGATCCAGTTTGGATGCAGCTTTACTGCAGGTGATGCCACAAGACTGACATAATACTTTCCTTAAACTGCAATTGGATTGAAAAATGTGACATTTTCCATTAACAAAGAAAGAGCCACTACACTAGAAAATTAATTAAACTGCACTTTAAAATCAATATTTTATGATATATTTGAGCTGTTTGCTCTCACTGGATACTTTTGGTTAAGAAAAGTAAACAGCCATACTCTAACCAACTTCCCTTTAATCTATCACTGATTTGTTAAAAAACAAACCAACAACGTCTCAGAGACCTCGCTGGCCAGGTGGGCCGGTTTTCCCCATTCTTCCCTCTTCACCTTCTGCTCCCACCTCACCTGGATAGCCTGTTATTTGAAGAGGCAAAGTTAGAGATTGGGACCTCTCAAACAGAAAATTTACAGACAGAACTGTTTGGGATGGGTCTTACCCAAACAAGCTTCTCCATTACATCACAGTTGTTTAAATATAGACAGTTATTCAATATCTAGGAGGGTGAGTTTATTGGCATTGCTGAAACTATGAACCGTGGGGAAATACATAATATATCATGAAAAATAAATATATAATATACATATATATATATATAACCCTAAATTTCTTTCTACACACACACACTCATTCCCAGAAATCTGTTATTCATGGTATTTACAGCATTATAGTTCTAAATGATATCCCTTGCTGAGAATGTTATCCTATATATAATAGAACATCATTTTAACACACGCACATTGTTGGGTTTACAAGCAGGGTTCCTGTAATAAATGAATAATGCAAGAAGCTACTCTAGCACATTAAATTGATATTTTCATCTACAGTATATTCTCAGCCTTATAACAACCAACACAAAGCCAACAATAGAAAAAGTGGTAACCTGCAATTTTTACCTTTATAAAGCTATTTATACCCGATCTTATTTTTAAATTAAATTTTGTTTGCGTAACATAATACATTTAGATACATTCAGTAATGTCATGTAATAATAGTAATTAATAATAATAATAATAATAATAATAATGATAATAATAAAATAGTGTTCATGATAGTAATCTGTAAGGTGATAAAACGCCATTTTCTTCTCCATAAAAACATATATATATATATATATATATATATATATATATATATATATATATATATATATATATATATATAACCAACTAAAACAAATACCTTTAGATCCAGGGAGAATGCTATTGGAGCAGACTTCAGTTGTAGTACAATAAAGGTATACATTACAAAGAAATAGAAATAAAAAAAGATTTCTGCTGAAATTACGTCCATCCATGACATGCACTGAAAACAAACTTCACTCTGTTCTCAAGAGAAGAGTGAAAAGGGAGCTTTACTTATGTTTACCAGACCTTATCATATCAGTGTTTAGTTTTCAAACAACACTGTCCAGAACCTAGATTATCTCCTCGCACTTCAAGTGAGGAATTTGGTTGTGTTAAGAACTGTTGCCGTCCTAAAGATAATTTCTGTTAGAATGTACAAATATACATAAAAAGTATTTGAATTCAAATATATAGATTTAAAAAAGGATTATCACCTTGCAAAATGTTAAAATAATAGTCTAAATAGTTTGTTGTCTGTTATTCATCTAGTGTGTACAAACTGCAAAACAAAAATGGACCCCAATCTTTCACCCAAACACTTTCTGGATGTTTAGTTAGTCACTGTTTTTACATATGCTTATAGTAATATTTAAAAACTGTCAACTTACCACTTAATGTCAAATTACAGTCTAATATCACACTATAGTGGTTAACAATTGTAATGTTGAGTTGAGTGTTTTATTATTATTGGTTGTACCCGCTATAACAATGGCTAAAAATTTAATTACATAGATGACCTCAATCAGGTTTAGATTATAAATAATAACGAGTTTCATATTATTGCATCAGGTATTTAAGAATTTGGGATGAAAGAAATAAAATGACTGAATTTTAGTGATTCGAGAACATTTCCTATGGCTACATCATATAATGAGCAAGTGAACCGGTTCTAACACTTCTACTGAAATTACGAAGGCAGAAATTAAGAAAATGAATTAAAAAAATGAGGCCAATCTGCCATGCCTTCAACCATTCTCACTTTGAACTGGTTAAGGAATTTGGGAGGACACAGTGGTCATTGTGAACTTATGACTCATACTTGGCTCATAACTTGGATGTGATTGTTTGTCTCTCTAGATTGGTCATTTCTGTAGAATTTCTAATATAATAACATTCACTCTTTTGACCTCATGATGAATAATGCATGAGTTAGTACTGTGTTTTAGGGGCTTAAGATTTCCTGTGAGGAAACATACAGCAAAATGTCTTGGTAGGGAAGATTCTTCTCATAAATTGTGATTCCCCTTCCTTTTTAGTCTTCATAAATAGAAACTGTGGTCAAGGCTAGGCTGTTAATTTTGAATGTGTCAAGATCTAGAAATCTCAACATTATTTGATTCCCCCAATGGCCATCTTGCTTGTGGCCAACTTTGTGCACAGCTTGGGTATGACTCTGTGCAGAGGTATTATTGTAGGGACTAATTGTTTACATGTGGTTTAATGGTAACCCTCTCATTTAGCTGGTGAAGTACATTATGATTCACACCACGAGAGCGAAAGAATTTAAGGGGATGGCAGTTATATCATGCTACTAATTACTTGCAGTCTAGTCTAGTCTGAGAATGATGCATAAATTAATTAATTAAAACTAATGGATTGCTTTTAAATTTCACATGCCCACATGGTTTAACTAATAAAACATAAAAAAATAAATAAATAAATAAATTCAAACCTTTTCAATCAACTGAAGGGTAATTGTAATTCAATAACTAGTTTGAACTATTTATTTTTGTATTTGGAGGACTGGATAAATTGCTACAGTAATTAATTTTGCTCTCATTTTGTTTTGGTTTCTCACTATCACTATCGTTGGCAGAATTTTATTTTTCATGTGCCAACTCATGTAAGTTACTCTAGTCAGGTTAGGTCAGGTCAGGTTTAGCTGTGCCTGCTGAATATCTCTTTAAAAACAATAAATGTTTTTTTATTTTTGTAGAAAATCAGATTGTTAAAGGGATTTCTGAAGGATTTTGTGACTGGAGTGATGATACAAAAAATTAAGCTTTGGAAGTCAGATTTGATTGTTCCTAATAAACTGTTTAACTGCATTCGCAAGTGAATATTAAATTATTTAGTGGGATAATTAAATATATTTTATCTCTTTAGGGTGCGAGTGTGCTCATTAAACCACGGTGTCAGACTCTTTTCCTTAATCTTCCTTAAGCGTAAAGGAGCAACTGTATTTAAAATTCTAGAAAAGAGAGAGTCCATAGTTTCTGCTACATCATCAAGTTGTTCTGAGGTTTTGGATATGCTAAGGAATTGGGATACATCAGGAAGATTACTTACAGAGCAGTCTTTTGTGGTAGAAGTGATGGTTCTTGCATACTTATAACAAGACGTAGAATTTACAATTTTGGCTATATGAAGTTTGCACAAAACTAAATAATGATCTGAGATATCATCACTTGGCTGCATAATTTCAACACTATCAACATCAATTCCATCTGACAGTCTTAAATCTAGAGTATGATTTCGACAATGAGTAAGTCCTGAAACGTGTTGTCTAACCCCAATAGAGTTCAGAATGTCTATAAATGCTGATCCCAATGCATCTTTTTCATTATCAACATGGATATTAAAATCACCAACTATTAAACCCAGAACTAACTGGTGTAAAATCACCAAACTCTTTAATAAAGTCTGTATGGTGCCCTGGTGGCCTGTATACAGTAGCCAGTACAAACATAACAGGGGATTTATCATTAACATTTGTTTCTCTGGATAATGATATATGAAGCACCATTACTTCAAACAAGTTATACTTGAAGCCTGCCCTCTGAGAAATCCTGAAAACTTTGTTATAAATTGAAGCAACACCTCCCCCTTTGCCTTTTAGACACGGCTCATGTTTCAATAGCCAGGTTTCTGTCAAAGAGAGCACATCTACAGTATATTATGATCAGTGATCATATTATTTACAAAAAGGGTTTTCGTAGAAAGGGATCTGATATTCAATAAGACAAGCTTTATCATTTGTTTATCCATATTGCATCTGCTTTTTATTTGTTGAACCTCAATTAAATTGTTAATCTTAACTTGGTTTGGACGTTTTTTGTATTTTCTAGTTCGGAGAACAGACACAGTCTCTATAGTGTGATATCTAGGTGAAAGAGTCTCTATGTGCTGAGAATTAACAGACCTCTGTGACGTGAAGCAGCTAGCATACGGTCGGTTTAGCCAGTCTGTCTGCTTCCTGACCTGGGCCCCAGTTAGTCAAGTATAAACACTAAGACTATTTGCCATATTTCTAGAGAGAAGAGTGGCGCCACCCCAGGAGGGATGAAGACCATCTCTTTTCAACAGGTCAGATCTGCCCCAAAATCTCGTCAAATTGTCTGTGAAACCTATGTTATTCTGTGGGCACCACTTAGACATCCAGCCATTGAGTGATGACAATCTGCTATGCATCTCGTCACCACGGTAAGCAGGGAGAGGACCAGAGCATATTACAGTGTCTGACATCGTGCTTGCAAGTTCACACACCTCTTTAATGTTATTTTTAGTGATCTCTGGCTGGTGAAGTCGAACATCATTAGCGCCAGCATGAATAACAATCTTACTGTATTTACGTTTAGCATTAGCCAGCACTTTTAAATTTGCCAAGATGTAAGGTGCTCTGGCTCCGGGTAAACATTTGACTATGGCGGCTGGTGTCTCTATATTCACGTTCCATACAATAGAATCACCAATAACTAGAGCACTTTCATCAGGTTTCTCAGTGGGTGCATCACTGAGTGGGGAGAATCTATTTAATGTTTTGATCGGAACAGAAGAGCAGTGTTTTGACCCACGACTACGCTGCCTCACTGTCACCAAGTTGCCCTGGTGCAGGGGCTCTGTTGCCGGAACCGAACAATGTATAGGAATCCCTGACCTAGACGCATCCAAAGCCGTATCTAGAGCCCTAACATTCTTACTATCCTCAATTAAAGTTTGGATGCGTGTCTCTAATTCTGAAATCTTCTCTGTCAGCGTAACTATTTCCCTGCATTTATCACATGTGAATCTTTCATCTGCGACAGAGATAGAAAAACTGTACATGTGGCAAGAGGTGCAAATAACAATAGCAGGAGAAGCCATTACTCACTGTGCTTGATTAAGTATTCTAACTGCGGTTGTTTGATGAACTTGTAAAAAACTGGAGCGAGAGAGAGGAGAGGAGAACAGAAAACAGTGAAAGGTTCCAATGAAAACGCGAATGACAAGCTAACGAGTGCTAACGCTTTGCAGGTGTACTGCACTCAGATATAAAATAAAAGTGAACAATCAAAATTAATCTGATAAGATTGATCGATAATATCAGAAATATGGTGTGAATTAAGTTATATTTTATCACTTTAAAAAAACAGAGAGTGATAGTAAGATAAAGATTCTAGAGAAAAAAAATAAAAACAGCTACACAGTGCTACCATTAGCTACAGAAGGCCAACAGGAAGTAGAGAAAACACTGTATTAATTAGGTAAAACGGAATTGCTGCAGCCTGGAATTGAACTACTGGTTTCGTCTGGTCAGAGGAGAACTGGCCCCCCAACTGAGCCTGGTTTCTGAGCAGCCCGAAAAATGGAGCGCAGCTGGAGGAAAACAAAGCTAGAGGTATTTCGTATTGTTTGGCGGGAAAGTAACCTATCCTAAAGAAAAGCATTAGAAACTGCTAGATCCGATTACTTTTCTTCAGTTTTAGAAGAAAACAAACATAACTCCAGGTATTTATTCAATACAGTGGCTAAATTAACGAAAAATAAAGCCTAAACAAGTGTTGGCATTTCTCAACATCACAGCAGTAATGACTTTATGAACTAATTCTAAAATCGATACTATTAGAGATAAAATTGTAACCATTACAACCACAGTATCACATCAGATTGTGCACTATAGACCCCCTGAGGAACAGTTCTACTCATTCTCTACTATAGTAGAGGAAGAATTGTATAAAATTGTTATGTAACGGTAGCAGGCCCAAAGACACTTAAATAAAATGTCTAACTTATCTATACACAGTTTGTGTGCCAGAAAAGCTTAATCTTGTCAAAATACAAATGCGATTTGTTGCTTTTTTACCATGGAATGTCTCTATTAGCCACCGATTACAAACATAAATCAGAGTCTCACACAAAGAAAGTTAACATTCAGTTATATATTTTCACCAACCAAAAAAAAACAATAATTACAAGAAAAAAATTTTTTTCATGCTAAATCGTACCAAACACCAGGAAATGTAATAAGTCTTTGCCTTGGTGTGATGCGATGAATAGGCGTGCTTGCATGTTCAGGTATGTTTGTGTGTTAGTGTAGTGTATGTGTTTTTGAGGAGCGCTGAGCTCGGGCCGATAATGAAAGGAAGGAAACTGTTTTTTTTTTTTTTTTTGTCGGTTGGAGTCTTTTACACCAAGGAAGTTTAAACAGGAGTTCGTTCACCTGAGCAGCTCACTCGCTCTCGTCAGCCCCAAAGACTACGTCACCCTGAAACCAGATTAAAAACCCAAGAAATCTTCATCCTCACTAGCGGATTTGTTGCCTCTCTTGGATGTCAAACTCCTCTGATGTGGGGTAAAATGGTTTCAAATTAGTCACATGCACAGTGCGAACATCTTCCCCTGTGGACTCCAATGCCACTTGATAATTCAATGGACCCTGCTGCTTTATTATACGGTAAGGATTAAATCATCTAAACCAACAACATATATGTTAGACCATATACCATTTAAGCTCCTAAAAGAGGTGCTTCCCAGAAGTCATAGATCCTCTTCTGACTATTATTAATTCCTCATTGTCAAGTTAGGATTTGTCCCCAAAACCTTAAAGCTGGCTGTTATTAACCCTTTAGGCGCGAGATGTTTTTTCTAATACGTTCGATTTTGATATCTTAATTTCAAAAGGCTATGTCTTAAAAGTGATAAAAGAGAGAGACCTTCTGTAAAATATAAAAATATTAAGGGTGACCCAATGTTTATGTAGGGATTACATTTTCCCATCTATTTTGCATATTTGGTCATCTTGAATTATAGAATTTTCATGAAAAGTCACGAGTTTAAATGAAAAAATGCAGCACTTCTTTCCCCCCAAAATGTTCCTCACCTTCTGTGTGCTATATTGCACAATACTGAATGCTCAGGTAAATAGTAAGTAGTAAACAAACTGTGTAAATCATTACTAATAAATGGTAGAAACAGACCGAATGCATGTAGCGGTTTGGATTTTCAATTGACTACATACAGCAGGCACTTTGATTCCATGTATGGGGCACATATATATTATTCATATGACATACAAACACAAGTAGACAAGACCTGTTTAGCTCAAAAGCTATGCCCTGTGCCACATCGCCTCTGCTCCTGCTACGAGCAGCGCGTGCAGATCTGCCTCACGCACACTGAGTGTGCACAATTCGGACTACTGTCATTGCGACTCCCCACCCTGCCTCCACGTTGCCTTCTAACTGTCCTATGAATACTTTGACCACGTCTAAAACATACCCAGTGGCATTAGACAACGTCTCCAACACAATACTGTCGCCGTGATTGCGGAGAGGCACATGGTCAGAAGACAAAGCTTTGTGTCTAGCACGGTAAAAATCTCCCGCCTTGTTCCCCGCAACACTAACATGCCTGCTAATTTCACGATGAACACGATGAACACTCTGACCCCAGGGAACATTGTTCACACCACTGAAATTGGGGAAAGGACCATCTACATTGGGACCATCTACGTTTGTGCTTGGTGTAGGACTATACTTTCACTTTCAGTATCACCGGCATATTCTGAATGCAGATATTCCCCTTCAGAATCAGGGTCCGCGAATAGAAGTCCCAACACTTCATTGCTGGTTTATTGAAGCTTTATTTATGCCATTAGATAATAATATCATTAATAATAATCTAATGCCAATACTCGTTGACATTGACAATATTGCTCTAATAAAATGGCTCACTCTCACATTTAGTCTGCTTTTGTTCGCACTGATTCAATGCGCTCTAGCTCGAAGATTTTGTATAGAAGCATGACGTTTTTTTTGAGTCAGAGATGAAGTATTACAATCTTTTACACCCTATTTGACAAAATCGGCCGTTTTATTCAGTGTTGCATCAGACTCGATCGTAGCGCCAAGAGGGTTAAGCCTCTCATCAAAAAACCACAACTTGACCCCAAAGAACTAATTAATTATAGACCGATCTCAAATCTCCCTTTTCTGTCCAAGATACTAAAAAATGTGGTATCCTCACAATTATATTCCTTCTTAGAGAAAAATGGTATATGTGAGGATTTCCAGTCAGGATTTAGACTGTATAATAATACTGAGACTGCTCTCCTTAGAGTTATAAATGACCTGCTTTTATCATTTGATCGTGGTTGTATCTCTCTATTGGTTTTATTGGATCTTAGTGCTGCGTTTGACACAATTTACCACAACATTCTTTTGATAGACTTGAACACTTTGTTGGCATTAATGGAAGTGCATTAGCATTGATTAAATCGTACCTATATGACCGCCTTCAATTCGTAGCAGTGAATGAAGATGTATCATATCGATCACAAGTGCAGTATGGATTACCTCAAGGCTCAGTATTAGGGCCACTACTCTTTATGCTTTATATGTTACCCTTGGGAGATATCATCAGGAAACATGCAACTAATTTTGGTCTGTTTCTCTCTTTTTCCGAGGTCACCGTAGCCACCAGATCCAGTCTGAATCCAGATCAGAGGGTCACTGCAGTCACCCGGATCCAGTACGTATACAGACCAGATGGTGGATCAGCACCTAGAAAGGACCTTTACTTCCCTGAAAGACAGCGGAGAACAGGACAACTAGAGCCCCAGATTCAGATCCCCTATAAAGGCCTTGTCTCAGATTACCACAAGGACAGGACCACAGGAAACATATGATTCTTCTGCACAATCTGACTTTCCTGCAGCCTGGAATTGATCTACTGTTTTCGTATGGTCAGAGGAGAACTGGCCCCCCAACTGAGCCTGGTTTCTCCCAAGGTTTTTTTTCTCCATTCTGTCACCGATGGAGTTTCGGTTCCTTGCCGCTGTCGCCTATGGCTTGCTTAGTTGGGGTCACTTCATCTACAGCAATATTGTTGACTTGATTGCAAATAAATGCACAGACACTATTTAAACTGAACAGAGATGAAATCACTGAATTAAATGATGAACTGTACTGTAAAAAAATATTACATGCTATCTGCTTAAAAAAATTATGGTAACAATATTACACGTATTATATTTGAGTACATTTTAAGGTTGTTTTTTTTTTGTGAAATTTACCCAAATAAATTAAGTAAAAATTCCTAAATTATTTAGTCTATGGCACAATAAATTTAACATAATTAGGGAAATGTGCTCATTTATTTTAAGTTTATTCTCAAAAGTCTGTGATTTTAACTGAGATCTGTTTGTATTTTGTTATTTTATACATTTACAAGACTGTATACAGCCAATCAGCTCAAATAGGAAAATACTTGAGAAATACAGGAAAGTACTGTACTAGCACTAGCACTAGCACTAGCAAGGCTACTGCTCATTAAACAAGGTTAGAGTACCTTGAGTAGTACTACAAGAGTAGTATCCATAACTACAAGCTCTACTCTTCTGCACAGTGGTAACGATTGCACTGTGCAATGGAAACTTTGATGTTACAGAAACTCTTACAAATGTCAAATGTAACTGAACATTAAACATTAATAGATGCCTCCCTTCACTCAAAAACATAAAGTAGCATTTAATTACAAAATTTACTTTCCATATCCAGCCATATGCAAAGCATGCTGGTAACTAACAATCACCTCTAAAATAAAACTGCAAAATTGAGCTAATTCACTTAAATTAAATAGGCAGCCTTCTTTCCTTAATTATTTTAGTTTAATCAGTTCCCCAATTCAAGCACCAAAACTGCTTAAGTCTCCTAAAACAAAATGAGGAAAACGCATCTCTTGGTTTTATTAGTAAAAAGTCCTCATTATTTTCTATACAACACTGAACCACAATTTCCTTAATGAAATCCACACATTATTTGTAATTATCACCTTACTTTTTTTGATGAAAATTACAAGACCCGTGATTAATTTTTTACAGTGTGCCTTTAACTGTCATTTTGCATTATTGACACACTGTTTTCCTAATGAATGTTGTTCAGTTGCTTTGACGCAATGCATTTTGATTAAAGCGCTATATAAATAAAGGTGACTTGACTTGACTTGATATAACCTCAAATATAAAAACAAAAATTAAAATATTAAAAACGTATTTTTTAAATGTATAAAAAAAATTGTTGATGTAAGATATGAGTTAAGAAATACAGTGTAGCTAAAGCCACAATTCTTTCAAAACTTCATTAGAAATTTCATAATCTAATCTGTAAAACTGTGAATTTTATGAATTTTTTTCTAAGGACATGTCATGTGTGTTTTTAGAGAAGGCTAATCAGATTGATTTATGGCCCTTGTCATCCCTGTAAGATCTCACATGGGAACACTCCTGTGTCCTTTGTCTGTGTTTTTGGCTTTGAAAACTCCCGATTCATGGTTCCATTGTTCTCACAAAACGAGTCTTTCACACCTCCGCCAGGTATGACACATTATCCACATTATTATTTTGTTTTTATTCCACCTTTATCTTTAATGTTTACAAAGCAACAAAGCAGAGATCTCACTTCAGTCTCAGTATGCATTTACCCCTTATTTATCAAATGTCTTACTATAAAATACAAAACATTTTCTTACGACCTTAACGTGAATTATTGTGACAGAAATACATTATAAAGAAAAAATGCACCTGTTATTAGTAGCATTAGAGCTAACGTTAGCATCAATCTACATCAGACAATTTATGAAATTATTAGTACACTTTTACTCAAAACTCACCCCGATCGAGCGTTTGTAATTACTTCCTTTAGCAAACACGGGTGGAATTTGGTCATTTACTATTGTAAAAATATGCTATTTGTAGCCTTTTGCATCGCTGCACAAGTTAGCATTTCAGATTTTTTTTTTTTATATATAAAAATGCCCCAGATCTCAAGAAAATCTCATACCAAGCTTTTTTATCGCAATCGCGGGTTTATTATTTTGATATTTCGTATGTACAGAGGTCTATCAGTGTTTTTGAGAGCAGATATGAACCAGGAAGTATTCATGAAACATGTGACACGATCTGACGCTGTCCGGATTTGACAATTAGAGTCTGTCTGGGTCACAGCTCAAGTACACAGAAGCAAACACACAGAGACAGTGCTGGGAGAGGCTATTTATCATCAGATCGCGTAAATCAGTGGAAAATGAATAGAAATTATGATTCTGTCTGAAGAAATATGAAGTAAACATCAGTAAATATATCCATACATCTCCGTGGATATGCATCTGTGGTCTATAAATCCTTATTGACGCTGTTCAGTGAGTCTATGTGAACACAAATAAACCGCTGCAGACGTGACTGAATATGAATGAGTGGTGAATTTCTATTCAAAATGTGGCATAATACGGATTTATTATTTTGCACTCCTGACATAAATTACTAAATAACTGTCACTGCAACAATGTTTTTTCAAAACATTGGTCAAATATCGAAGCTAGAATCTTTAAGAAAAGAAAGTGGAAGACAGTGCGATATAAACACGTGATTAAACTCCGTCCACAGTGCCATTAACCCATAGACTTGTGCGAACTTATCTCAAACTAACATAGCTATAATATTAGAAATAATCCACGGAGTAGACAAGTTATCTAAATGATTGCATTATTCATATTATGTCCGTTTATATTTACCGTGTGTCAAAGCCATAATAACTGTTTACCTCAAGCGTTTGCGGGCAAGACAGTTAATTTTTTTTATGAAATACGATGCGGGACGGTGGTCCTCAAACTTGTGTACAGCTCCATTGGGAAGAGAGATCTGCAGCACAGCAGGAAACAGAAGGCCAAATTTAACCCCGGGGCATGAGTGTAGAAGACATTTTGTCTCCCTGAAGGCAGCCCTTTTCCTGAAAACTGCCGTTGTATAGTCCGCGAAGATAGGACTATTCCCATCATGAGTCAGAGGAGACAGTTGCGCAGTGCGTCGTAGAATCTCATAGCGGGCATGAAAGTAGTGAACTCTGATGACAATGGGAAGGGGGGGTTCCCCTTTCCTTGGCCTCTCACGAAGTGTGCGATGTGCTCGATCAAGTAGAGGCTTTTCCTGGAGATGTAGTAAGCTCTGCAGAAGATACAAACTCTGTTGGATGTGTACCCTCAGCTCCCTCGGGTAGTCCGACAAGGCGAATGTTATTTCGTCTGGATCTTCCTTCCAGGTCTTCACATGTTTTTGGAGCATGGAGATTGCGGATTCTAGTTCGGTTATGCGATCACTGTGGTCCGATGTTGAGCGTTCCAGTTCTCTGATAGTGTCAGCATTAGAATCCACCTCCTGTCTAACTGTGGCGATCTCTGAATGCAAATCGGTTGACAGGGAATACATTTTCTTGCATATGTCATTTTTGAACGACTCCAGCATGCCCTGAATGAGAGTCATACTTGCAGATGAACTGTCAGCAGAACTTGTGTTCGCGGAGGCCACATCAGTATCATCCGATGACTGTGCAGTTTTGCTGCGGCCACTCTTACCAATGTCCGTTTTCGCTCCAGACGACGACATATTAGTGACTTACAGTCTATATACGTGGACTAAATAATGATAATAAACAAGTTTTATAACTTGTCCAAAGTAAATGTACAGAACTGTGCGAAAAAATGAATAAATATAGCACTTTCTCACAGAGCAGCGGGGAAACACGTCTTACATCCTAAACAAGGAATAGTGCCCCCCCCTCCCCCCCCCAAGTATGTGTTCTTGAAGAGGATCCTTTTTTCTCTCATTTGGACTCAGTCTTGACTTGACTTGGACTCAAAACTTTTGGACTTGACTTGGACTCAAACCTCTTTGGACTCTTTGGTCTTGACTCTGTCTCAACTAGTCCTGATCTTGGACTTGACAGAGCTGGACTGGACTACAGCTTTAATGCTATGGCACAGATGTGGCCCGATTGCTCTGGGAGTAATCCGGGAGTTCTGGAGACAGTGCCCCGGGATGGAGTCCGGCTGTTGTTGGTAGCCCCGTTCTGGCCGAGCCGGGTATATCCATTAGGATTGACCTTCTCTCACAGGCGGAGTGCATTATATTTCACCCCTGCCAGGAGCTGTGGAAGTTATGGGTGTGGCCCCTGAGGGGGCACAGCTCATAGCTTCCGGCCTCACAGCCAAGGTTGATAAGACCATCCTCCAATCCAGAGCTTCCTCAACAAGGAAACTGTACACCTTGAAGTGGAAAATTTTCAACTCCTGTTGCGGAGACCGCCTGCTGGACCCAGTTAGCTGCCCGGTAGGTACAGTGCTGGAGTCCTTGCAGGCCCACTTCTCTGCAGGGTTGACCCACTCCACCCTGAAGGTCTATGTGGTGGCCACTGTGGCCTACCACGCCCCTTTTGGTGGTCAGTCAGTGGGCAGACACCCCCTTGTTCCACCGTGGTGTGCTAACACTGAGGCCTCCTGTATGATCTCTTGTCTCCAAATGGGACCTGGCTGTGGTGTTAAAAGCTCTCTGTAAGTCTCCTTTCGAGCCAATTGAGGAGATCTCTGATCTTCATCTTACAATAAAGACTACCTTTCTTCTAGCGATATCTTCTCTTAACAAGAGTAAGGGATTAGTAAGGGAGTAAGGCCCTTTCTGTGGCCCCTGCCTCTCTTGACTTTGCGTCTGGTCTGGACAAAGTGTTTTTGTACCCTTGAGTAGGGTATATCACTAAAGTTTGCTCATCTACACCAAGGCCTGTCGTACTTCAGGCCATCTGTCCTCCTCCCATTAGGGAGCCAGACCAGCAGAAGCTTAACTGTATGTGTGCAGTGTCAACAATGGGGATTTTCAATGCTTTAGCTATTTTCTTACAGCAACTTCCTATTTTGTGTAGCTCAATGATCTTGTTCTGCAAATCAGAACTATATTCTGTGGTTTTACTTTTTGTGATGGATTATTAAGGGAATTTGGCCTTTGTGTTTCTCATATTTATAATCCTGTTGAACAGGAAGTCAAGGCTGGAGAATTTCATGCTCCCAGTCACCCAAATGTGCTTAAAAAAAGTATAAATCTGAATGGAAATATACTTCAGAGATAATTTAATTATAAAAATTTCCAGGGGTGCCAAAAATTGTGACCAACATGCATTGGAGAAAAACATTTATTTAATAATGTGAGTTTACCCCCAATTAAATTTTTATTTTCTTAATTAATCGGGTAGAGTTTAGAGATTTTTTTGGATGAAAGATCAAAAAGATAAACAATGCAGATTTATTTTCACAGCCACCTTTGCTCATATTTACCAAGCATGCCAATATTAGTGATTGTGACTGTAGGGGAACAGCCTCTGTGACACCCAGTGCTGAGGCCCTTGGGATGCCAGCTGCTCTGGCCTAAACCAGTGGTGAGTCCATCAAACTCGAGATTTGCACCAAATGTCAACTTTCACTATGAACAGTTTCACAGGAATGACGTCCATGATGGCTGAAGACTGTGGCATGACATCCATGATGGCTGGAAACTGTGGCATTACATCTGTTATGTCTGTGAAATAATGATACGTGTACGCAACACAAGATGAGGTGCATACGTGAACTCACTTAAGCTTTTTTACTGAACTGAACCTCCATATATAAATGAGCAAACAATTATGAACATGTTGTTTAATAGCTCCTGAACTGCAGCAATGACCCACTTGCAGTCTTCCCTGTAGCTTCTTGTGAGCACAGTCTCTCCAACTGCAAAGCTCAGTGTGTCTCTGGCAGAGTTCCTTAGACTTTGTTTCATTTGACTGTTCTGCAAAGTTTGAGGTTTGGCAGTATCCAGGGGCTATACTAAGATTTTAATTTTAGGGGGTCTCAGCCCCCAATGAGGGTATAATAATAAATAATATTAATAAAAATATATCTCAAAATTTTCAGAGGGGGCCGAGTAATCATTTTAGGGGGGCTATAGCATCTATATTATATATTATATTAACTTCTCTCTGCCACAGAGACTATTCCAATCTCCATCATCTCAGTCATGGCTGCTGCTCCCTGCAATTTTTCAAAGTTTCTGCAGCTGTTCCAATTTCCCTTGGCTCTGCCATGTAAACTTGTCTCATCCAAGGCACTTGGCCACAGAAGCCATTCCATGCTCGCTCATCTTAGCCATGGTTTACCTTTGGTCCACGGCCATGGTCCACCTCTACTTCCTCCTGTTGTCCACACTGTTCATTGTCTGTTCCTGGTAAAAGATATGCTGTAAAATGCTGTTACTGCAAGTTTACCTACTTTTATAAATGTTTGTTGAAAACAGAGTACTCACCTGCTCTTTCTAATTTTAAATTAAACTATTGTGGTTAGCTTGTGTCCATGAGTCTGTGCAAACCTTACAGTGATGAGGTTGTGGTGTGTGACAGGATCTGTCTGAGCAGAAATTCAGAAATCCAAAAGGTCACAATGTGTCTCTTCTATTTGTTTAAGTAAAAACAATTAAGCTTATAAAGGGCTAAATGTATCCATCCTAGACAGTATGTGAGCCCTTCAAAATGTTAAGAGGAAAATTGATAGAAAGTGTTGTGGAATCAAGTTGCATGAATTAGACTCGATTTGGACTCAAGTCCCAAATTTGATAACTTATGACTCAACATAATCAAGTCATGTCAAGTCAATTCGCCTTTATTTATATAGCCCTTTAAACAAAATACATTGTGTCAAAGCAACTGAACAACATTCATTAGGAGAACAGTGTGTCAATAATGCAAAAGGATAGTTAAAGGCAGTTCATCATTGAATTCAGTAATGTCATCTCTGTTCAGTTGAAATAGTGTCTGTGCATTTATTTGCAATCAAGTCAACGATATTGCTGTAGATGAAGTGACCCCAACTAAGCAAGCCAGAGGCGACAGCGGCAAGGAACCGAAACTCCATTGGTGACAGAATGGAGAAAAAAACCTTGGGAGAAACCAGGCTCAGTTGGGGGGCCAGTTCTCCTCTGACCAGACGAAAACAGTAGTTCAATTCCAGGCTGCAGCAAAGTCAGATTGTGCAGAAGAATCATCTGTATCCTGTGGTCTTCTCTCGGTGGTCATCTGAGATAAGGTCTTTACAGGGAATCTGTATCTGGGGCTCTAGTTGTCCTGGTCTCCGCTCTCTTTCAGGGCTGTAGAGGTCCTTTCTAGGTGCTGATCCACCATCTGGCCTGGATACGTACTAGATCCGGGTGGCTGCAGTGACCCTCTGACCTGGATATAGATCTGGTGGCTACAGTGATCTCAGAATAAGAGAGAAACAGACTATTATTAGCGTAGATGCCATTCTTCTAATGATGTAACAAGTACATTGGGTGGTATGGGAAGTGTTCCCGATTCCTGTTTACCTAATTAATGCAGCCTAAAAAATATTTTAACGGATTTGGATATTAGTAGCACATTAGTGTGTTATGTGTAAGCCAGGTTAAAGAGATGGGTCTTTAATCTAGATTTAAACTGCAAGAATGTGTCTGCCTTCCGAAAAATGTTAGGTAGGTTATTCCAGAGTTTAAGTGACAAATAAGAAAAGCCCGCAGTTGATTTTGATCTTCCAGGTATTATCAAATTGCCTGAGTTTTGATAATGCAGCAGACGTGGGGGATTATAATGTAACAAGGGCTCATTTAAGTACTGAGGTGCTAAACCATTTAGGGCTGTATACGTAATAAGCAAGATTTTATAATCTATACGATGTTTAATAGGGATCCAGTGCAGTGTGGACAAAACAGGGCTAATATGGTCATACTTCCTGGTTCTAGTAAGAACTCATTACAAGTAAAGAAGCATTACAATAATCTAACCTTGAGGTCATAAATGCATGGATTAACATTTCTGCATTTGACATTGAAAGCATAGGCCGTAATTTAGATATATTTTTGTGATGGAAAAATGCAGTTTTACAAATGCTAGAAACATGGCTTTCTAAGGAAAGATTGCTTTCAAATAGCACACCTACGTTTCTAACTGATGATGAAGAATTGACAGAGCAGCCATCAGGTCTTAGACAGTCTACTAGGTTATTACATGCAGAGTTTTTAGGTCCTATAATTAACACCTCTGTTGTTGTTGTTTTTTTCATAGTTTAGCAGTAAAAAATTACTCGTCATCCAGTTTTTTTATATCAACTATGCATTCCGTTAGTGTTTGAAATTGGTATATAGAAAATATAGAACTTAGTATCATCAGCATAACAGCGAAAGCTAACACCGTTTTTCCTGAAGATATCTTCCAAGGGTAACATGTAAAGAGTGAAGAGTAATGGCCCTAGTACTGAGCCTTGAGGTACTCCAAACTGCACTTGTGATCGATATGATACCTCTTCATTTACTACTAAGAATTGATGGTGGTCATATAAGTACGATTTAAACCATGCTAATGCACTTCCATTAATGCCAACAAAGTGTTCTAGTCTATGCCAAAGAATGTTGTGGTCAATAGTGTCGAACGCAGCACTAAGGTCCAATAGCACTAATATGCAGCATCTCCACCTAAATTACCCAGAACAATTGTACCAGGAACTCTTTGGAAAATACGCAAATTTTAGACTTGCATCCTCTGTAGTTCGGACTTTGCGCATTCATCTCGAGAGTGTGATGTCCGTGACGACCCAAATCAGGTAATTCTGCAAACAGCAGCTACTTGATAACATCAGTCAGCTCGCCTTGGCTACTGCAATTTTCCTCTGTATATTTACAATAAAACGAAAAAAGGATATCAAATAACACTGCCTCCTTTCGTTTTCATTTAAAAATAATAATAGCAGGAGAATTGTACTTCAGGGAAATGTGTATATAGTCATTACAATTATTATTTATTTTCATTTGAACATATAGATAAACTGAATAAAGACCAAAGATTTCCTTTTATATCAGCAAAAAAATACAAATTATATTTTATGTTTAACCACTAAAGAGACATCAGAGCCAGTGGCACATATCAGAAGGACATGCCAAGGTGAGGCTGTTCTCGGCGGATACATGATCACTGAGCTCCCGCTGATCGCGTTGAGCTGACCATGTCCGAAATCAACAAAATACATTTTTAAATAGGCGCTGTCTTTATAAATAAACTGCAGGTTTGTGTTTTAAACAACTACATTCTAGTCAGAAATACTTGTAAAATTACATTTCATGACACAGTAACATTAATATTTTAAAAATGATCCGAATGAATGGTGATTGAAATCACAATGCTGCGTGAAACCAACCAATCAGTATGTTTAGCACCCAAGTCCCGCCCCCAAAAGTTCCGGAACTTTGAAAAAGTACTACCTCGCCAGCAGAGACATTGAATCCTCCTCGAATCAAAGCTTTGATTCATCTACTATTCAGGGTCAATCCTACTTTGCATCCAGACACTCATTCAGGCCAAGGAAATGCAAGTATCGTACTTTTAACTAAATTAATTAAAGTATTTTGTATAAGCTATAGACCCTGTTATAAGCCGCGCTGATGGTTTTACTCAGGTGGTTAACTGACTCTTTTCATAGCTTCATTCTCTGGTTTTCCTGATGGTATCATCCATCAAATCTCATTTTGCCCTTTCCACTGTATGAGTAATTGTATGTTTGTTTGTTTGTTGGTTAGACTAGTTTTCGTTAATGTGTAAAGTAAATAAAACTCTTTTGCACAAATTGCTTGCGTTTCTGATTCTGCCTTGCAAATCAATGTTCAATTCAATTCAAGTTTATTTGTATAGCGCTTTTTACAATACAAATCGTTACAAAGCAACTTTACAGAAAATTATGTTTCTACAATATTTAGTAGTAGCTAGTAGTTTGTGCACATTTAACAGGATTTTGGAAAAAATAATAATAATAATACAAGACATAGTCAGCTAGACGATGAACTATCAATATTATTTAATTAAGTTATTATATGATGCAGTCACACATGTAGCAATATTCGTTAGTTCTGTTTGTTGATTCAGGGTTAGCATCATCTGAGGTCCTCTGAGGGTCAGCATCATCTCTTCTCAGGTGTTATGGATCCAGACTGGAGCTTGTGTAAATCCTAGTTACCACGGGATGTAAATCCCGTGGCAAAACATAGAAACAAAATAGAGACATCATTAGCATAGCTGCTGATCCAACAAAGTAAAATTAGTTTAACCCAAGCTAATGAATAAAAATGCACCTTTGATCAGATGCACTCACAATTTAAAAGATACATTATTCTAATGCTTGCCGAAAGAGATGTGTTTTTAATCTAGATTTAAACAGAGAGAGTGTGTCTGAACCCCGAACATTATCAGGAAGGCTATTCCAGAGTTTGGGAGCCAAATGTGAGAAAGCTCTACCTCCTTTAGTGGACTTTGCTATCCTAGGAACTACCAAAAGTCCAGCGTTTTGTGACCTTAGGGTGCGTGATGGGTTGTAGCGTGGTAGAAGGCTAGTTAAGTATGCAGGAGCTAAACCATTTAGGGCCTTATAGGTAAGTATTGATAATTTGTAACTGATACGGAACTTAGGTAGCCAGTGCAGAGACTGTAAAATTGGGGTAATATGATCATATTTTCTTGACCTCGTAAGGACTCTAGCTGCTGCATTTTGGACTACCTGTAGCTTGTTTATTGACGAAGCAGGACAACCACCTAGAAGTGCATTACAATAGTCCAGTCTAGAGGTCATGAATGCATGAACTAGCATTTCTGCATCAGAAACAGATAACATGTTTCGTAGCTTGGCAATGTTTCTAAGATGGAAGAATGCAGTTTTTGTAACATTGGAAATGTGATTTTCAAAAGACAAATTGCTGTCTAATATAACACCCAGATTTCTGACTGTAGAGGAAGTAACAGTACATCAGTCTAGTTGCAGATTGTAATCTACAAGATTCTGTGTAGTGTTTTTGGTCCAATAATTAATATCTCTGTCTTATCCGAATTTAATTGGAGAAAATGATTTGTCATCCAATCTTTTACATTTTAAACACACTCTGTTAGCTTAGATAATTGGGAAGTTTCATCTGGTCTCGTTGAGATATATAGCTGAGTATCATCAGCATAACAGTGGAAGCTAATTCCGTATTTTCTAATAATATTACCAAGGGGCAACATGTATATTGAAAATAGAAGGGGACCTAGGACAGATCCTTGTGGCACTCCATATTTTACTGATGATAAATGAGATGACTCCCCATTTAAGTAAACAAAATGGTAGCGATCGGACAGGTAGGATCTAAACCATCTTAGAGCCTGCCCTTGAATACCTGTATAGTTTTGTAATCAATCTATGAGTATGTCATGATCTATGGTGTCGAACGCAGCACTAAGATCAAGTAAGACTAGAAATGAGATGCAGCCTTGATCTGACGCAAGGAGCAGGTCATTTGTAATTTTAACAAGTGCAGTTTCTGTGCTATGGTGAAATTCTTCATACAGATAATTTTTATGCAGGAAGGTGCTCAATTGAGCAGACACAACATTTTCTAAAATTTTAGACATAAATGGAAGATTTGAAATGGGCCTATAATTTGCCAGTACACTAGGATCTAGTTTTGGTTTCTTAATAAGAGGCTTGATAACCGCCAGCTTGAATGGTTTTGGGACGTGACCTAAAGATAACGACGAGTTAATGATATTGAGAAGTGGTTCTTCGGCTACAGGTAACAACTCTTTCAGTAATTTAGTGGGTACAGGATCTAATAAACATGTTGTTGGTTTAGATACAGTGATAAGTTTATTTAGCTCTTCCTGTCCTATATTTGTAAAGCACTGCAGTTTATCTTTGGGTGCGATAATGGGATGTCCCTTTACAATTCCGATTTTGCTACATGCTCTAATGCAATAATACTTTATGAAAGTATTTTCTGTGGCCACGAATATCCTTTCTTAGAGTTTATATGAAATTATGCTAAATGTTCGCTTGACGAACTGATTAGTGGATGGCAATTTAATTCTGCTAAAGTTACTACTGGCAGCTCATATAAATACATGTAATTAATCATAATTAATTGTAATTATTTATATACTGACTCGAGACAACTCTCTCTTTTGAAAGATAACTATTTTATACACGGTGCACTTTTAGATTTAAAACTTTGCAGGATGTTTTCATTCACTTAGAGCTGTGTTACATTTTGCATGAAAAGTAATTTTCAAGAATCCATAATAGGGGCACTTTAAGTTTTTTTTTTTTTTGTGTGTGTGACAGGGCATATTTATAGATAAACCCAACAAACAGTATGGATCATAAATTCAATATGTTGTGGTCCAAATTATGTTCTGTTAAAATCAAGAAGAAGAAAAAAAAAACAGCATTGATAGGAAACTAGTAAGAAAGTTATAATTGAGTGAAAAGTTATTGAAAATTATTATTTATATACATTTTAAGAAATATATCAAGCTTCTATTCAGAGTGTGTTGACGGTTTATGTAGTCAGGTGATTGAGCTCCAGAAAAAACAATACTGTCAAGTATTTTGCCAGTTAAAGATAAAAAAAAGAAAGAAACAAAAACTAACCCAAAAGTTAGCTCGAACCATTATAAAATAGTTATAAAACAGAACTCACTATTTCTAAGGAACCTTTAAATAACAGATTTAATATTGTAATCTGATTAGTCCTTTCAGTCTTGGCACCTTCATTGCTGTGGGAGACCTTTCTAGTTGGCATCAGCACTTATACTATATGTCACACATTTGCTGGCAAGATAAACACAGGAATAAATATTTGCTTTAATCTAGTGCTTTACACCCTAAGTACTTGAAGCTGATGGCAGCTACTCCATCTTAACTGTTCTAACCATGCAGTATAAAATAACTTTCATGCTGATTCTTACCAGGATACATTGACCACCTGTGAAGCCAGCTAAATATTTTGCTCATACCACATAAATGAGAACAGTTCCTTTGATCTCCCATTGTCCCCTTAAGTTAATAAGACTAAATATTGTCACTGTTTAAATATTCTAAGTCACTGCAACAACAATATCGATCTCTTTTAATGAATCTCAGGCATAAAGCGCACAGTCTCAACAAGAACCAACCTTACTATTAAAACTGCTATAGTCAGTAAGTCTTATCAGGCCAGCAGATGATTACATTCTATTTGAATTGCTCCTCTTCAATACAAAGAAGAAGTCAAATTCTTTCTAGTGAGAGTAAATGTACACTTCCAAAAAAGAAAAAAAAAGAGCAATAGTCGGATTTATTTTTGTCGACCACTTGGAGTACAGTGGACACAACTGACAGTTTAGCCACCTGTTTGTTTTGACACATTTCTTTAAATGTGCTGAAGGCCACCCAAGGCCACACTCTAGAGGTGAACAGCCGCATTTCCACTTACGGGCCAGTGCGAGCCAGGGCTTAAAATGGGCCGGGCGGGGCTCATAGCCTTGGGCCAGTAGCACCGAGGCCAGAATAAGTTGTGTCGTGTATTTTACAAAGTTTATGATTACTTTTATAGGTGTTTTTTTTTTAAGAGGTTAAGTTTGATTGGATGTTTCAATGAGTCAAAATGATGTAGCAATTATTATTTACTAATAGGTTCACTTTAGAATACTGCTTCAGGTTCTAAGTAATTCCTGCGGAATTATCTAATAATGATTTAATAATTACTAAAGGGTTCACTATAATTTCACTTTAGAATAGGCCTACTGTTTCAGGTTTGAAATAGGTCCTGCAGAATTATTTGATCAGTCTTTATTAATTACTAATGGGTTCCCTATGTTTTCACTTTATAATTTGGTTTCAGGTTCTAAGTAATTCTAGCAGAATTATCTAATAATACTTTATTAATTACTAAAGGTTCACTATAATTTCACTTTAGAATAGACATATTGTTTCAGGTTTGAAATAAGTCTTGCAGACTTAATTCAGCTTTATTAGTTACTAATTGGTTATGTGCATTATCACTTTCCCTTAGTCCTTGCCTTATATAAAGGAAATAATGAATGGTAATGTGGTTTATGCTGAGGAGGCACACATAGAGTACTGTATATACAATATAAAAACTAATGTAAGTTATTGCAAGGCACTTGAGTGGTAGTGGGGTTCCTATCAGAAGCCAATTTCTTACAAAAAGACAAAAACAAAAACAATTCACTACACAGGCAAAACTTCTATAGAATTAATTGCATTTATTAATATTACATTTATTAATATTGCATTTTCATGCTACTACTACTACTACTAATAATAATATTTATATGAAAGGGTCAAAATTCAATGTAATTGTGTATAACTGTTCATTAGTATTTATTTCATAGTTATATTATTATTATATTAAAGTGTTCCTGTAGCTCAACTGGTAGAGGATTGCGTTAGCAAGCAAGCAAGCGCAAAGTTGGGGGTCCAAATCCCCGGGAACACATGATAGGTAAAAATAATCGCCTGAATGGACTGTAAGTCGCTTTGGATAAAAGCGGCTGCTAAATGCGTAAATTTAATTTAAATATTAACTAATAGATAATTAATAGTAGTTCTTCAGGAGGTATGACAGAATACATTAGTTATTGATTAGCTAACTGTACTTAACACAATCAAAAAAATTTACATACTGATTAATTAACACATCTTCCTTATTAGTTAACAATAGTCAGTTAACTGTTAATCAAAAATTACCTGCTAGCTCTTCAATAATTCCTTATAAATTTTGCAGTAAGTATTTCCTGACTACTCTAAAAAAACAACAACAACTTACTATAACAGATGACAAACCATATTGTCTTTCTGTTGGAGACATTTTTGAGCTATTTGTCATTTCCCCAACAGTGTGACTCAACTCGACCAAGCAAGTTTCAGAGAACAGACCATAATCTAATATCAAGCATGAAACAAAAATGGCACAGGACTGGTAAGGAGCAGTACTCTTTTAAATACAACATGATCTTTTCTTACCCGGCATAAAAGGGATAATTTTAGGTTTAAAGAAAAGCCACTGCATCTGGAAGTAAAACATACAGTGGTGGAAAAGGGAGGTCTTTTCCTGTTAAGGACAGAGGAAAAAGTCACAGAATGATCCAGACAGTAGAGCTTCACCAATGTCATGTCGGTTTATTTATTTATTTTTTATATTTTTTTAACAAGTTAGACAAAGACTGACTTCACAAGTTCTTATATATTTGTCTCTTTATTCATTAAGCAAAGGCTGATAAATTTGGCCCTTTCAGTCATTTCAATCTATACATAAATGGCTCTCTGTGTAGACAATTCCCAGGCAAATATATCTCTTCCATGGAAATGCTCTCAATCACCCTGTACACAAAATCTAAATGAACTAACAATACGAATGCAAGTTTGTGTAAAGCTATAAAGCTAAATAAAATAAAAAAAACTGGTGCGTTGGCATGAAAAGTGAAGTGAGATAAATCCCATTGTGGCTGGTAGTACCAGGATATAATTTATCAGTGGTTTTCAATCTTGGGGCCTAAAAAATTTGTAATATTTTAATATGATCCCCAACTCGTATAAAATGTATTCCAGTAATATGCTTTAAGAATCTAAAAAGAAGTAAAAGCAAGAAGAAAGGTCCATATAATGGAAAGTCGTGGCCTAATGGTTAGAGCATCGGACTCCCAATTGAAGGGTTGTAAGTTCGAGTCTTGGGCTGGCAGGAATTGAGGGTGGGGGAAGTGCATGTACAGTTCTCTCTCTTAGGTGCCCTTGAGCAAGGCATCGAACCCCAACTGCTCCCCGGGCGCTGCAGCATAAATAGCTGCCCACTGCTCCGGGTGTGTGTTCACTGCTCTGTGTGTGTGGAACAAGATTATGGTTATTTTATAAAGTCATCAAATGAGCAGCTCCATTGTGAACAATATCACAAATCCGCTTTGTTAAATTATGTTTTCTTAACAAGGTTCGTGAAAGAGCACGATCAGATGATCAACCAATTTGGCACAGGTGGAGCTTGTGGAGATCTTAACTAACACAATATATATATATATATATATATATATATATATATATATATATATATATATATATATATATATATATACATACATACATACATACAAACATACATACATACATACATATATATATATATATATATATATATATATATATATATATATATATATATATATATATATATTAGGGCCGGGACTTTAACGCGTTAATTGAGATTAATTAATTACACAAAAAATAATGCGTTAACTAAGATTAATTAATTACAGAAAAAAAATTCCCGCATTTTTAATAACGTATTTTTGCCCCGCGGAACGTTTCTCACTGGATGAGTTTCAGCGGACCGATTATACTGGAGCACCAACTAGCGTTCGCATATCACCGCAGCACATGATCGAACCATAGACAGTAAAAGAAATGGACACAGCGACCCCATTGGAACTCAATTGAGACAAATGAAGCCCAGTTTTAGCATTTTTTAGCACTTCCGTTTCTGACGCGCAGACTCAAACGAAGCTTGACGACGTCAGCAACCTGTCTGCCAGATGTAAATCTTCTAAGTGGCTGTGCGTGCAAACTGCCATCGTTAATCTTGCAGAGACGGCGAGCTTGAGCGGGGAGTTCTTTGTCGTGAGTGAGCAGGAGTAAGTATTCTGATTAATTATTTTGTATAGTATTTTAAAATGTAACGCCAGTACGCCATATTAAGTTAATTGCCTGCGAGCTTCTCCTCCTGTCTGTACAGTAATGCGACAGAGAGCCGAGTGGTTATGACGCAATCGTTAGCCTATTTTTTAAAAAAGCTGTTTATACGGGGCCATAATGTAACATAGAAGGTAATGGAGCCCTTTATACATTGTCGTGTATCTTTAGAAATAAATAATGGACAAACAGAGTCTTTAAACGCCTCAGATGTAAAGTTATTCGCTGTCAAAGTGACGCCAAAATGAATGGGAGTCAATGGGAATGCTAACGCAAGTGAAGTTCTGCTAAAAGATGGCAGCCCCCACCCGACTTCAACTTCCGGTCAAGTTCCTTGCCCCTTGGGATCGAACCTCAAGTATCACCTCAACGCAAAACATATAGCAGCTAGCGTGGACTTTACACTTTATGTTGAACTATGTATTATTTTGTTGGTGCAACTGGCAGTTTATGTTTAACTCTTTATTGTTTTGGCCAAGGTTATTGAGAGTTAGACTTAGTATGTTATGGCCTCTGAAGCAACAGAGAGATGTTTTCTAATAGTCAGTGTTTCCAATGTTCTGAATGTAATTGACAGTATTGTGTTTTACTTAAAAAAACACTTTACAGAAGGTTCCAGCACCTATAAGCTTCCTGAATTTCTGGAATGTACTATTTCTAAATTGTTTCTAAATATGCTATTGCTACACTTAATGGCAAAAATTGCACTGGTCTGCTAGACTTGGTTGAACAAAAATAAACAATATTTTGTTGCTTAAGCTTATGTATTCAGTCATTATTCAATGGTATACTATAAATCCATGTGAAAAAAAAAAAAAACTTCTCACTGTTCTCAGGTCAAATATTTATATGCGATTAAAATGCGATTAATTTCGATTAATTAATTACAAAGGCTCTAATTAATTAGATTAATTTTTTTAATCGAGTCCCGGCCCTAATATATATATATATATATATATATATATATATATATATATATATATACATACAGTGGGGCTCAAAAGTTTGGGCACCCTTTGCAGAATCTGTGAAAATGCGAGTAATTTTCAAAAAATAAGAGAGATCATACTAAATGCATATTATATTTTATTTAGTACTGTCCTGAGTAAGATATTGTAAATAAAAGATATTAACATTTAGTCCACAAGACAAAAAAAATAAAAATGCTGAAATTATTAAAATAATCCCACTCAAAAGTTTGGGAACCCTTGGTTCTTAGTACTGTGTGTGGTCACCTGATGATCCACGACTGTCTTTCTGTTTTGTGATGGTTGTGCATGAGTCCCTTGTTTGTTCTGAACAGTTAAACTGAGCAGCATTCTTCAGAAAAATCTTTAAGGTCCTGCAGATTCTTCAGTTTTCCAGCATCTTTGCATATTTGAACCCTTTCGAGCAGCGACTTTATGATTTTGAAATGCATCTTTTTAGACATTTGAGGGACTCAAACACTGCTTTCCGAGAATTAAAAAAAAGGGATTTGTTTGATCTATTCATCACTTGCAAATCAGCCAACCTCACTCCTAAATCCAATACAGCCCTCAGGTCGGCCAATAGATTGGGCAAAGCTCGCAAGGCTACCCTGTCAGATTTTGCCACCTCCCATTGAAACAATGGGTAGCACAATGGGACAACAAAAAATGCTACAATTCAGATTATGCTGTCATTAACGCATACACCTATCCCCAACCTACAGTTACAATAATGCAAATACAGTAATTATGTGTTGCTCAGCGTGAGAAAACTGACACAATATATGTGCATATGCATAGTAAGCCCTGGTAGGACAATCTGACGGGTAGGATGAAATGTCAGGACACCATCCCTTCATCTCCTGTAGCAGAGGTTAGTGTGAGACAGCCTTGCGCTAGCCTCTGCTACAGGAGCTGGAGGTATGAAGGTATTTTTGATTCAAATTAACTGAGCACCTGTGGCAGTGCGATTTGTAGTTGTAGAGAAAAGCCACACATGTGTATCAGTAAATTTGAAGTCACAGAGTGAAATGTTTTAAGAGTTGCAAACCTGTAGCCTTTTTTTCTCTCCCACAAACACAACACAACAGTTACACCTTCTCAAATTCTTCATTGCAGGTGCACAAATCCTATTCTACAAATCACACATTTAGAAACTCGTACGCTCACATTTTTGAAACAATTGCTGCAGTGAATGTGGTGCAAAACGCATTTACACACCCGCATCAAGAAATGTGCAGTCGTGGAGAAATGTTGAACATCCGCAAATCAGTACGTGAATTCATCAAATGAGAGTTGCACACTTGTAGAATATTTTCTCAGAATGTCTTGTATATTTTTCTAACACAAACACAAAGTACATAACTACAGCTTCTTGAATCTGCTGCGATGAAGCTCAAACACTGTTTTTTCGCTTTCAAGCGACAAGTTTCGCGCTCTCCCTTTTGCACCGAGATATTTGGTTCAAAAGTGATTTGTGCATCTGTAGAGGTAGTGGGCGGGACTGTTTAGAGATTACAGAATTTCAGCCAATCAGAAGAGCTACTGAGCCAGTAGATATACGCCCCAAGCAGTTTTACGCCCCTGTTGTTCCTCATGCGTCCAGTAGGGGAAGGCAGTATATTAGTATATGAGCCCAGTCATTTATAAGAACAGCAGACCATATCTATATGTATGATAGCAGCAGACCTTCTTGAAGCGATACGGATGAGGTATGTTAAATAATCTGCTAAAGTACTTGTTGTTGATTGTATTGTGTAATGATGCAACATTTATTATTTATAAAAGATTGATCAATTAAATAAGAAAGAATAGCGATATCAATTCAAAAGATGGATCAGTTTATTTCGAGAGGCAAAAGTACTTGATTGAGTCAGATGTTCTGTCTGACTCAAACTTAACTAACCACAGTCTATCATCAATGGACAAAAAAAAAAAAAAAAAAAAAAAAAACAATCAAAGTGACTTGACACTTTTTCCAAGTGTTCCATCAATATTGTTCATTGAAGATCAGGAGCGAATTGATGTTATCTACACTCAGATGACTTCAATTTTGGATGGCACACCTACACACACCCACAGTGACCAGATCAGATTCATTATGGATGTCCCTTTTCCAGAGGTATGGTCTTGTGTGTTAGTTGTGCTCTGCATGGTGTCATATTCACATTGTTTTTAATGTCAAATAGTTTATCCATAATGTTAGATAATTTCTATAAAATAATAGTTTTGTGCTTAATATAGAAAAGGAACATTGGATTTTGTTGTAAAAAAAAAAAAAAGCAAAATGATGCTTGGCTTATTTGGGCTGTGATAAATCTTTCTCTGGTAGTCCATCATCTGTGCTCTTGCTGTTGTGTAAGATGTGTCCATCTTGGAGGCTGAGGAGAAATTCCTTCGAGGACCTGTCATTGACGCAAGGTACTGTATGGATCCTATAAAGGAAAAAAAAAATTGAAACATGACATCCTGCCATTATTTATAAATAACCATTGTTTTCTACCACTATGCAACTTTTGCTTTTTTATTTATTTTTATCAGTGAGTGGGATCACTTTGACCGCAGGATAAAGAAACAATTAAAGAAGAGTGGCAAACCATTGGAGAGTCATCTACAGGAGTCATGCTGTTAAGAAATAACCAAGTCATGGTGTTAATAAATTTTTTTTGTGAACAACAATATTGTCTTTCTTTTAAATGACCCTTGGAACTTTAGAAAATTGTTAAATTTTGTTGGTCTTCATAAAATGCTATGTAGAACATGTTCTGTTGCTGTATAACGAGCAATTGTGAATTGTAAAGCAAATATTTCATTTAGCATCCATATGATTACACAGTACTGTATGTCTAATGGCCTGAATATGGTTAATATCTAAATATAACTTAATATAAATTCACAACATCATATATCAGTCAATCTCTGTATATAAAAACAGTTTATAAATATATATAAATAATACATTTTACAGTAGGTCATAGGTCTGCAGCCTCCCCCTACTGGACGCATGAGGAACAACAGGGGCGTAAAACTGCTTGGGGCGTATATCTACTGGCTCAGTAGCTCTTCTGATTGGCTGAAATTCTGTAATCTCTAAACAGTCCCGCCCACTACCTCTACAGATGCACAAATCACTTTTGAACCAAATATCTCGGTGCAAAAGGGAGAGCGCGAAACTTGTCGCTTGAAAGCGAAAAAACAGTGTTTGAGCTTCATCGCAGCAGATTCAAGAAGCTGTAGTTATGTACTTTGTGTTTGTGTTAGAAAAATATACAAGACATTCTGAGAAAATATTCTACAAGTGTGCAACTCTCATTTGATGAATTCACGTACTGATTTGCGGATGTTCAACATTTCTCCACGACTGCACATTTCTTGATGCGGGTGTGTAAATGCGTTTTGCACCACATTCACTGCAGCAATTGTTTCAAAAATGTGAGCGTACGAGTTTCTAAATGTGTGATTTGTAGAATAGGATTTGTGCACCTGCAATGAAGAATTTGAGAAGGTGTAACTGTTGTGTTGTGTTTGTGGGAGAGAAAAAAAGGCTACAGGTTTGCAACTCTTAAAACATTTCACTCTGTGACTTCAAATTTACTGATACACATGTGTGGCTTTTCTCTACAACTACAAATCGCACTGCCACAGGTGCTCAGTTAATTTGAATCAAAAATACCTTCATATGGAGGCTGCCTCCGCTGACAATCATGGCCCCTCTCCTTTCCCTACACTTTTCTCCTGCACTCAAAATTGACAATATTCTCTTTTCACAGCAACACGTACGACCTATGCTCTCAATGTCAAATGCAGGAATGTTAATCCATGCATTTATGACCTCAAGGTTAGATTATTGTAATGCTTTATTGGGTGGTTGTTCTGCACGCTTAGTAAACAAACTACATCTAGTCCAAAATGCAGCAGCAAGAGTTCTTACTAGAACCAGGAAGTATGATCATTTTAGCCCGGTCCTGTTAACACTGCACTGGCTCCCTATCAAACATCCTATAGATTTTAAAGGGGGGGTGAAATGCTCGTTTTCACTCAATATCATGTTAATCTTGAGTACCTATAGAGTAGTACTGCATCCTTCATAACTCCAAAAAGTATTTAGTTTTATTATATTCATAAGAGAAAGATAGTCTGTACTGATTTTTCCCG
The DNA here is from genome assembly GCF_003368295.1 of Carassius auratus. Classification (NCBI taxonomy): domain Eukaryota; kingdom Metazoa; phylum Chordata; class Actinopteri; order Cypriniformes; family Cyprinidae; genus Carassius; species Carassius auratus. The sequence continues at coordinate 342,101 of NW_020527807.1, forward strand.
GAAAAACACGAGCGCCTGAAGGCGTGACGTGTGGGCAGAGCTAAAGAATCACGAGCGCCAGTTGCATTGAGAGCGTTTGGAAGCTGTGACAGCTGTGAAGGCTGAAACTGAACGAGAGCAGCAGCAGCAAGGACTCGCTCCGAGCCGGGCTCGAACCCGGGTCTCCGATGGGAGGCGGACGCACTAACAAGGAGGCAGAGATATTTTAAGCAGTTTTACTCAACGCCTGTGGTTCCATCACACAATCGTGACCCTTTTTCGTTGGGATTGCATCATCCTTAAGAAATAAACGATATGCAAATCCGTCGTCAAACTGGGCTTTGTTTGTAAAACAAGCATTTTAGAAATTCAGGGAACAAACACTTGCACAACTCCGTTGATGCTCTGTAAAAATAAACTCCATCCACTGGTCCCTTAATGCTGTTTTTTCTTTGGTAATCTGTGCAGGGTTGTCTTGCCCTGGCAACCAAAAACACACTCCTTTTGTGAAATTTCGCGACGCTCTCGCTCTGATCAGTGAATGTCTGTGCACAGCCTCTCTCTGCTCTGCTATATGGGAGCGCGCGCTCTTCGTGCCCTCAGGACCCATATAAGGAAATTCCGCTCCATCCAATGTCACACAGAGCCATACTCGAAAAAAACTTTCCGAAACTTGTGACAAACCGGAAGGAGTATTTTTGGAACAGAAATACTCCTTCAAATGTACAACTTAATTTTTGAAATTTTGTTCATGTTTAGCAATGGAATCCAACTCTTTAACAGTGTAAAAAACTCAGTATGCATGAAATAGCATTTCACCCCCCCTTTAAAATATTGCTTATTACTTATAAAGCCCTGAATGGTTTAGCACCTCAGTATTTGAATGAGCTCCTTTTACACTATAATCCTCTACGTTCGCCAAGTTCTCAAATTTGATAATACCTAGAATATCAAAATCAACTGCGGGCAGCAGATCCTTTTCCTATTTTCCGCCTAAACTCTGGAATAACCTACCGAACATTGTTCGTCAGGCAGACACACTTTTGCAGTTTAAATCTAGATTAAAGACCCATCTCTTTAACCTGGCTTACACATAACATAGTAATATGCTTTGTAACGGATATGCAGGTCATCGATTCATGGGTTAAATTCAGGCATACAAATGAAACCTTTTTGCACTAAATGCCTGGCCTGGCGCCAGCCTGGCTGGACTTAAATTATTTACGATACCCGTGCGAGCCTCAAAGGGGACATGAAATCCCCCCCCCCCCCCACACACACACACATAAGCACACACACGCAAACTAACTTTTCTTTATACTTTTTATGTAAGTCTTTAATAATATGTATTTTGAATATGTTTGTGGGTACAATGGTTAATCCTTGTTATGCGAGGATTATAATTTTACTATCTTATAAATTGGAAATGTTCTCCTCATCTTAACCTTCTCAAAGAGCCATGTTTCTGTAACCCCCCACTCCTTTGCAGCTCATAAAACTTTATGACCCCCCTGGGCAACAGGACAGGAGAGAAGCCAAGTCACTGGTTTCTTTTTGTGATGCATTCTAAACTATTACCTTTTGTTTTTATGTTTTCTAAATGTATTAAATATTTCTTTTTGGTACATTAGATGTTTCCCATATAAACTGGGACTATCTGCAATTTATTAGCATGTGTTAATCTTTAAAAGAACACTCCGATGTTTTAAGTAACATTAGCTGTGCTCCTACGCCTAGTGAGAATATAGTTCCCAGTATTTATACGATTAAAAATGGCCTCTGTCTCATATAGCCTTGTTATTTGTACACACTGTGACTATACAGATCACAACATGTAATTAGGAAAATGTTTGCATTATTTTATCACTTATTGGGATTACTATGCTAACAGTATCCATTTACATCCAGTCTTTGTGCTAAGCTAGGCTAGCGGTGGGTGCGTCAAATAACACTTACAGAACGCACAGAAATGAAAAAGGTATGTATGGACTTATCTAACTCTGGAGGATACTGTGAATAAGCTAAAGTCCCAAAAAGTCAGAGTGTTCCTTTAAATGTATGTAATTCTGCATTTGAATGTAACTTCATGTTTTGATCATTTATATACATTATTTTTGGTATCTGTGTAATCGTCATGCTTTGACAGACCCATTTATCTAAAGCAAAGTAATGAAAAATATATTATTCTGGAATTACGAACTTGCTGGAATATCCCTGATGAAATCTGACAAGCCCTAAATCATTAGGGTGGGTGTCTCCACAGAGACAAAGGAACTTTTCCCTCCACTTCAGATCGCGGACGTTCATTGGTTTTTCACGCGAAAAGAGGCGTGAACCATCCCAAGCCATAAGAATCGACCGAACAAGGTCCGCCTCTCCTCTCTCTCTTGTCATTCTTCGTTCTCGGACACGCTGCTCTCCTGTGCGACTCTCGTCGCTCCCGCGAGTCCCTCGCCCACCCCCCCCCCCCCCACTCCCAGCTGGGAGGCGGATAGGACAGCCATTATCATGGCTCCTTCGGAAGCTTTCGTTTTCGTTGTTTTCTTTTCTTTTCTTTACTAAGTTTATTCAACTATTTGCCTCTCCACACAAGGAAGACGAATTCTGGAACACTCCCTTGTTAAACCTTTCAATTACCGCGCGATCCCGCAACAGCCGGAATATGAACGAACACCCCTTGCCACAAAGGACCACGCGGCTCCATGCTCACGCCATCCAGCGCAGCTCACACGCGCGTCGCCAGTCTCACGCCACGCACACTGGGCCATGCAAGTATAGTTTTCTATGGAGATTTAAATGCTGCTTTAAAGTGTTGCTATGATTTGATCCGTTGTTGGCTGAGAAGGGTTACTGACTGATTTCCATACCTGAGCTCATTCTGTGATCTCATTCATTTTCTCTGTCTCTCTCTCTCTCTCTCTCTCTCTCTCCTTTATTTGAATTCCGTTATGTCTTGTAAAAAGTTTACTATCTGTATTGTCGTACGCATATTTACTCTGTGTGATTTGTAGTTTCGCTGTATTATTAGTCAATTATTAAAAACCCATATATTCATGATTCTTGTCTCCACCACCCGCTCACATTACGAGTCACTGAGATGTCTGATCTTTCGCTACAAGCTTTAAATTTAGAAACTTAATTTATCATAATGATAGGATAATGTTTTCATGGCCAGAGAATATTTTTTCCTTGAATTATAAGAATGATAACTTATTGACTTATTAACTATGATAACTTTATTGAAAATTGATAGGTCAATCTTACGGCCGTTTGCTGGACAAACCACTGTTTGATTTGCAGTAATTTACAGTAAGAGATATCACAATAATTGCTATTTTTCATAATCAATAAAATTTATTGTAACTGTCATATGAGATATATATATATTAATCATATTCCTGATTAATTATTCAAATTCCCTATATATCATTTGAGTTAATTATTCTGTACAACTCATTGTTGCTACAGCTTTTAATATCAAAATCCATTAAAGGATTTTTAGGCTACATTAATTAGGTAAACCGGAACCTGGAACACTTCCCATACCACCCGATGTACTTGCTACATCATTAGAAGAATGGCATCTATGCTAATATTAGTCTGTTTCTCTCTTATTGCGAGGTCACTGTAGCCACCAGATTCAGTCTGTATCCAGATAGTCACCCGGATCCATTACGTATCCAGACCAGATGGTGGATCAGCACCTAGAAAGGACCTCTACATCCCTGAAAGACAGCAGAGACCAGGACAGCTAGAGCCCCAGATACAGATCCCCTGTAAAGACCTTGTCTCAGAGGACGACCAGGACAAGAGCACAGGAAACAGATGATTCTTCTGCACAATCTGACTCTGCTGCAGCCTGGAGTTTAACTACAGGTTTCGTCTGGTCAGAGGAGAACTGGCCCCCCAACTGAGCCTGGTTTCTCCCAAGGTTTTTTTCTCCATTCTGTCACCGATGGAGTTTCGGTTCCTCGCTGTCGTCTCTGGCTTGCTTAGTTGGGGTCACTTCATCTACAGCGATATCGTTGACTTGATTGCAAATAAATGCACAGACACTATTTAACTGAACAGAAATGACATCACTGAATTCAATGATGAACTGCCTTTAACTATCATTTTGCATTATTTACACACTGTTCTTCTAATGAATGTTGTTCAGTTGCTTTGACGCAATGTATCTTGTTTAAAGCATTATATAAACAAAGGTGACTTGACTCCTGTTAAGTTGGTTCACTGCTCAGCTCTCTGATCTCTCTCTCTTTTCAATTCTGTTTTGAATTGCATATGTCTACTTTTACCCTTTTCGAATAATTTCATAATTATTAACCCTTTAGGCGCCAGAGTTTTTTTCCTAAAACGTTCGATTTTGACATCTTAATTTCAAAAGGCTATATCTTAAAAGTGATAAAAGATAGAGACTTTCTGTCAATTATAAAAATATTAAGGGTGACCCATTGTTTATGTAGGGATTACATTTCCCCATCTAATTTGCATATTATGATATTAAAATCACCAACTATTAAAACTTTATCTGCAGCCAGAACTGGATGTAAAATCAACTAACTCTTTAATAAAGTCTGTATGGTGCCCTGGTGGCCTGTATACAGTAGCCAGTACAAACCTAACATTGGATTTATCATTAAATACTTTCGTTTTCTCCGAGGCAGTGGAAGTGAATTGGGTCACACTTTATTTTAGGGTCCAATTCTCACTATTACCTAACCATTAACTACGACTTTTGCCTCAATTAACTCCTGCTTATTAATAGTTTATAAGGTAGTTGTTAAGTTTAGGGTATTGGGTAGGATTATGGATGTCATGCATTATGTGTACTTTATAAGCACTAATAAACAGCCAATATGTTAATAGTAGACATGCTAATAAGCAACTAGTTATTAGTGTGAATTGGACCCTATACTAAAGTGTTACCAAATTGTAGTTGTGTTAAATGGGGAATGCATACTCCTCATTTGGGGAGATGCTTCTGCTGGGATGGGTTGGGCTGATTAAGGAGTTTCTTTACTGTTCACTTTTGCAAGTTGTGTTTTTTTTTCTTGGTCTCCATATCAGTATCGGTCAATCACACTGGAAAGGTTGATTTCGCCGACTTACAATTTGATACATTTTGAATATGATGCAGCCTAGAACGACTCATGAACGACTGAACACCAGGCAGGAGCAGTTTCACTTTCGTTAGCTGGAACTGTAAAGGAGTGAACGCACCAATTAAACGTAGCAAGATATTACAACACCTCCAACATTTAAGCCGCTTTTCCACCGCAGGAACTTTACCCAGGAACTAGGGACTTGGTCCGGTACTTGGTGTGTTTCCACCGCAGGAACCAGGAACTAAATAAAAGTTCCAGGTAAAAAAATGCCCCCCAGAAAGTCCCTGCTGGCGAGGTGGTACTTTTTTAAAGTTCAGGAACTTTCGGGGGCGGGACTTTGGCGCTAAACATTCTGATTGGTTGAGTTCACGCAGCATTGGTTGAGTTCAACCACCATTTATTCGGATCAACATTTTCAAAATATTACTGTTATTGTGTCATGAAATGTAATTTTAAAAGTATTTCAGGCGAGAATGTAGTTGTTTGAAACTCAAATCTGTTGTTTATTTATAAAGACAGCGCCTATTTAAAAATGTGTTTCGCCGATCTCGTAGACGGTGAGCTCCACTCGATCAGCGGGAGCTCAGTCCTCATGTATCCGCAGAGTGCAGCCTCTCCTGGGATAGACTTTCTGATATGTGCCGCTGGCTCTGATGTGTCTTTAGTGGTTAAACATAAAATATAATTCAGCTGCGGGGTAAATCTAACAGGTTTTCTTTGGTCTGTATTCAATTTATCTATATGTTAAAATGAAAATAAAAAGGCAAGTCTATATAATATTTCTTTCATTGTAATGGCTGTATATAACGTTACACTTATCCCTGAACTAAGTACATTTCTACAGCTGTTATTATGTTTAAATGAAAATGAAAGGAGGCAGTGGTATTTTATATCCTATTTCGTTTTATTGTAAATATACTGAGGGGAAAATTGCAGTAGCCAAAGCAATCTGAGTTCACGCAGCATTGGTTGAATTCAACCACCATTTATTCGGATAATTTTCAAATATTACTGTTATTGTGTCATGAAATGTAATTTTAAAAGTATTTCAGGCGAGAAGTAGTTGTTTAAAACTCAAATCTATGGTTTATTTATAAAGATCATGCCTATTTAAAAAATGTGTTTCGCCGATCTCGTAGACGGTGAGCTCCACTCAATCAGCGGGAGCTCAGTCCTATGTATCCGCAGAGAGCAGCCTCTCCTAGGATAGACCTTCTGATATGTGCCGCTGGCTCCGATGTGTCTTTAGTGGTTAAACATAACATATAATTCAGCTGCGGGGTAAATCTAACAGGTTTTCTTTGGTCTGTATTCAATTTATCTATATGTTAAAATGAAAATAAAAAAGGCAAATTTATATAATATTTCGTTTCATTGTAATGGCTGCATATACACATTTCCCTGAACTAAGTACATTTCTGCAGCTGTTATTATGCTTAAATGAAAACGAAAGGAGGCAGTGGTATTTGATATCATATTTCGTTTTATTGTAAATATACAGTAAGGAAAATTGCAGTAGCCATGACGAGCAGACTGAAGTTATCAAGTACGCTGCTGTTTATAGATTTACCGGACTTGCGTCGTCGCGGATATCACACTCCTGAGATGAATGCACAAAGTCTGAACCAACTACCGAGGATGCACGTCCAAAATCAGCTATTTTTTTTATCAGCGGTACTTTGTATTGAGAAACGCGCGCAGACCTACGTCACCAGTCTATTTGCCTAATCTACCCGGTACTTTACACCGTGGTGGAAACGCAGAAAGCAACAGGTCTGGGGGGAAAAAAGTTCCTGGGAAAAAAAGTTCCTGGTACAAATGTTCCGGGTAATTTCGGTGGAAACGCTGCATTAGTAGCCCACATTGTATATCTTCAAGAAACACATCTTAGAATTCACGACCACCTATTGTTGAGAAGAAGATGGGTAGGTCAAGTAATCCACTCTAAATTTCATGTTAAAGCCAGGGGCGTGGCAATCCTGATACACAGGTCTGTTCCCTTTGTGTGTTCTGATGTTTATAGCAGATTCTAATGGGAGTTTTGTTATTGTTTCAGGTAAAATCAGTAATTTGGCAGTTATTCTCGCCAATGATTATGCGCCCAACTGGGACAATGATAATTTTTTTAGACATTTATTCTCCATGCTGCCTGATACATCTTCACATCATCTTATTCTGGGAGTTGATTTTAACTGCTGGATTAATCCTAAACTTGATCACTCCTCTGTTAGATATAATACACATTCAAAGTCTGCACAGGTAATTAAGTCTTTTATGACTTAAGAGTTCAATGTTTCAGATCCTTGGCGGTTTTTCAACCCATCAGGGTAAGAATACTCATACTTTTCTCATGTGCATCATACTTTCACTCGGATTGACATTTTTCTGATAGATAATAGGTTGATTTCACTAGTTGAATCATGCTCATATAGTGCTATAGTTATTTCAGACCATGCGCCAATTAGCTTGAAGGTTTGTATGAAGGAGCTCGATGGTACACGCCCACCTTGGCGTCTAAACACCCGTATGCGTTCAGATTTTGTGTCTAACCAAATAGATGTCTTTATATCAACAAACAAGACTTCAGATGTTTCACAAACCCTTTTTTGGGAAACTGCTTACTTAAGGGGCCAAATCATTTCATATACTGCATACAAGGAAAAAATGAGGAAATGGAAATGATCCGAGATTGTTCAGACAATTGCCCAAATAGACAGTAAATGTGCAGTCTCTACACTTCCAGATATATACAAGGAGTATCTTGCTCTACAGGCATAATTTCACATACTTTCATCAAGTCATGCAGAGAATTTAATGCTTAGATCCAGATACAAGTATTATGAAGAGGGCGACAAGGCAAATAAACTACTGGCCCATCAGTTACAACAAGACTCATCCTCTCATCACATTCCTCAGATTCAAACCCTCTCAGGGGTAACAACAAACCCTCAGCTAATTAATGATTATTTCAAAGAATATTTTATTTCGTTTTATTCATCTGAACAAATTGATGACCCCCGGGCTTTTGATGCTTTTTTTTGTGAACTGAATTTACCCACTATTGATTCTGCTGCTCAGTTAGAAGAACCTATCACTATTGAAGAGCTTACTCTGGCTGTTACTTCTATGCAGTCTGGTAAATTCCCTGGGCCAGATGGGTACCCAGTTCAATTTTATAAAATATTTTTTGATAAATTGGCCCCCATTTTAATTTAAATGTATTCTGATTCATTTGTTTTGCTCAAGCTTCCCCAAACACTTAATCAGGCCTCTATTTCTCTAATTTTAAATAAAAATAAAGATCCTCTTGCATTGCACTTCCTATCGCCCGATCAGCCTTCTTAATGTTGACTTTACAGTTTTTTACAATCACTTTGCTACTATATTCAGAACCTGGATGTCATTTTTCAAAACTCTAGACACAAAACCCAAAACGGTTATCACTTGTAACACAGGCTGTCTAATGTTCAAAACATTGCCTTGCGCATCCACATCTTTAAAGAAATCTTGCACTTGCACACAATCATTGGTTCAAAACACAAATTTACTGTGAAATACCATTGAAACATAACTATAGATCACCCACACACAAGCAACCGATAGTTTCACTGTGTCATTGTTCGTACAATCATTGAATATTGTAGAACATAATAGGTGATACAGGTTTCATTATGGTACTACATGTACAGTAAATACATATCTGTAAAAGTACTGCGGTAGTAGAGAGAATACTACAGACACAGTGGAATCATTGAACAAAGTTTGTAATATATTGATGAAACACACTACAGTACAATCACACCATAGGTTTATTTGAATCAAAGCAAAAATAATTAGCTATGAAATAGAAAAGAAAAGACAGGACTGTAAAACATCAAATGCAGTGTTCCTCAACTTGCTTGATTGTACTGTAATAAACAAAACAGGAGTGATTACTGTACTTCTACATTGTCATCAACTGTGGATTTGGCCACAGGTTCTCATCTACATCACAATGGATGTTTTCATTAGCCAAACATCTTGGAAAAAACCTTCGGGCATGGTGAATCCAGGCCTGACACTGGTCTGCTGTGATGTCATTGCAGGCTGTTTGGTCCGTGGCCTTGTCCTCTGCCACGTTCCCCCACACCTCTCAAACGAGGCCCACGACCACCTCTCAGAAGTGGTGCCTGTCCCCTGCCATTCCTTTGACCAACACGTCTTCCTCATCTTCCTCCCACCACTGCTTCACCTCCATTGTGACCTGGATCACCTGCCGGCTCCATGTTACGTATCACTATGCTCTTGCAATTGGATCCCAATCAACTCTTCACTATATTCTCATTCCACAATGTGCACTCAGTCATCAGTAATGAGTTGGCAGAATTGGACAAGCAATTACAAGGGCCTGCATATATACAGTGCAGTATACTGTAAATAGTCTGAAAAGGTGGTACAGTATTTGGAGACATAGACACAGTGTCTGATGAAGCATTATGATAAAATATTAGGCTACATCCATGGATATTGTAGTCTAATTGGTTCATGATTTACAGTAAACATGGACGATTGTTTGTCTGTTTCCATACAACTGCATTAAGAGTAATGCAAAAGTTACTTATCATTTTGAGCAGTTGTATCAATTGATAGTTAGATCATTGTAATGAATAGACACTCATTTGAAATGTAATGTGTGAATTGCCTTTTGAAATAGTGGCACTTTGATGTTAAGTTGTGTCATATTGAACAGGTGATTTTTGTTGAATGAACAAATGATCTAAGTATTATGTGGATTGTATCCAAGCAATTGAGAAAAGGGTTAGAGTTTTGAAAAATTTGCATTTTGATCATTAGTTGTGAGTTTTGTGTCTAGAGTTGTGAAAAATGACATCAAGGTTCTGAAAATAGTAACAAAGTGATTGTAAAAAACTGTAAACTCTTGTCTAAGTTGCTGGCTTTACAGCTAGAATCCGTGTTACCAACCATAATTTCTCCAGACCAGACTGGGTTTATTAAAAACAGACATTATTTTTTTTATATTAGAAAACTGTTTAACATTATATATAACCCCTCCTCTTCTGCTGTCCCAGAGGCAGTAATTTCACTAGATGCAGATAAGGCCTTTGACCAGGTGGAGTGGAAATATCTCTTTTACATACTAGAGAAATTAGGTTACTATATTCTGCCCCCCAAGCTTCTGTCAGAACCAACAATACCTGTTCTGACTATTTTTCTCTCCACCGGTCCACTCGTCATGATGTCCCTTGAGTCCACTCCTTTTCGCCATCGCTATCGAACCCCTTGCTATCGCACTGAGGTTTGATTCATCTATAAAAGGCATAAAAAGAATAGGTTCAAAGCAAAAAGTGTCTTTGTATGCGGATGATCTCCTCCTTTATATTTCTGATATAGCTAGATCGATACCACCAGCTCTTAATATTTTGAAATCATTCGGAATAATTTCTGTTTACAAATTAAATCTGAGCAAGAGCAAAATGTGTCCACTGAATTCTGCAGCTAGGGACTATCCTTTACATAATTTTCCATTTATGATTGCACACCATAGATTTACTTATCTTAGAGTCTGCATCAAGGATCAATTCAAAGATCTTTTTAAATTCAACTTTGCAAATTGATTACTCCAGATGGAGAAAGATTTTGAGCGCTGGTCTTTGCTTTCCCTATCCTTGGCTGGAAGAATTAATTCAGTTAAAATTTATATTCTTCCTAAATTCTCCTATTATTTTCAGTGTATACCTATTTTCCTGCCTCAACACTTTTTTTGTAAAATTTATTCCTTGATCCTAAAATTTATCTGGAATAAAAAGATTCCAGATGAATACAAAAGATACAAAAAATTCGTAAGACATTCCTTCAGAGACCCAAAATACTTGGGGGTATGACTCTGCCTAATTTACAATTTAATTATTGGGCTTCAAATCATGCAATACTGGTTGAATCAGGACCAATCTCAAGACTCATCTGGATGGCTTAATATGGAGGCTACTTCATGCATGCCCACTTCACTGACAGCCTTATTACATGCCCCATTTAAATGCTCTTTGTCTCCCTATTCTAAAAATGTCATTGTTAAAACTACGCTGAGAATCTGGAGACAATTCAGACACCACTTTGGATTACAAACCTATTCCATCTTTGCACCTGTAGCAGCAAATTTTGTTTTCCCACCATCACTGATGGATAGTTCTTTTCCACAGTGGTCAGCACTGGGCATTATAACATTTAATGATCTATATATAGATAATGTCTTTGCATCTTTCCAGCAACTAACAGAAAAATTTACACTGCCTAAACATCACTTTTTTAGGTATTTGCAGCTTCGTAGCTTCGTTAGACATGCACCCTCAATTTCCTAATCTCCACAGAGCTACTCCTATTGATTTTTTTTCAAGCCCACCCATATTACGAAGGGTATGATCTCATATCTTTATAATGCAATTTGCACTTTGCTTTGAATGCCCACTCGCAATCATTAAATCTCAGTGGGAGGAGGACATAGGAGAAAACATTTCAGAAGAACAGTGGGAAAAGATTCTACGGTGTGTACACTCTTCATCTTTTTGTGCCAGACATGTTTTGATTCAGTTTAAAATTCTCCACCGTACTTACTGGACCAAAGTTAGACTTTCCAAAATATATCCTGATGTGGATCCCACATGTGACCGTTGTCACCAGGCCCATGCAACTACTGCACACGTTTTGGTCCTGTCCCTCCCTACAAAATTATTGGTCCCAAATTTTTAAAACACTATCTGAAGTTCTTACAAATCATATTGAACATCTGGCTTTCATTGCTTTATTTGGTACTATTTCCCCTTCTCTTAATATACCCAAATATAAGTCTGACTTTGTAGCCTTTCTGACACTGCTGGCAAGGTGTTTAATTTTATTAAACTGGATATCGCCCAAACATCCTACTCATTCTTTATGGATTAAAGATGTTTTCCATTTTGTTAAACTAGAAAAATATCAGACACACAATGAATGGATCCTCTGATAATTTCAATAGAATCTGGCGACCTTTCCTTGGATATGTAGGAAAATGAAAGGCCTTCATTCATCTGTCTATACATCTCCTCTGGTAGTAATTATTTTCCTCCCCCGATATATAAATTGATTCCCAATTTAGGGATATGTCGGCTGTGCTCAATATGTTTAGCACCTCTTTGTACCTGGGATTCTATTTTGTCGGCAGCCATATCACCCTGGAGCCCAAGAACGGTTGCCCACTGAAGCTAAGCAGGGCTGAGCCTGGTCAGTACCTGGATGGGAGACCTCCTGAGAAAACTAGGTTGCTGCTGGAAGAGGTGCTAGTGAGGCCAGCACGGGGTGCTCACCCTGTGGTCTGTGTGGGTCCTAGCATCCCAGTGTAGTGATGGGGACACTATATGTCAACAAGCACCGTCCTTCCGATGAGACGTTAAACCAAGGTCCTGACTCTCTGTGGTCATTAAAAATCCCAGGATGTCTTTCAAAAAGAGTAGAGGTGTGACCTCGGCATCCTGGCTCAATTCGCCCATTGGCCTCTGACCATCATGGCCTCCTAACAATCCCCATATCTGCTGATTGGCTTCATCACTCCGTCTCCTTTCCATCAGTAAGCTGGTGTGTGGTGGGCGTTCTGGCGCACTATGGCTGCCGTCGCATCATCCAGGTGGATGCTGCACACTGGTGGTGGATGAGGAGATACCCCCTGACTATGTAAGCGCTTTGAGTGTCTAGAAAAGCCCTATATAAACATAAGGAATTATTATTATTATTATTATTATTATTATTAAAAATATTATTATACTTTTATTATTATTATTATTTTATTCATTTATTTATAGTTATGGATGACCAAGCTTTATAGGTTTTTTTTATTATTATTATTTGCTTGTCTTACTATCTTCTTGATTTTATTATTATTATTATTATTATTAATAATAATATTGTTCTGTTTTTTTTTCTAGTATTGATTTTTATTTCTTATCATTTGTTGCGTGGATCCTTTTATTAACAAAATATATATATGAAGGTTATATATGTATATGTTTTGTAATTGTATGTTATATTTTCTTTATATGGAACATTTTAATAAAGTGAGAAAACAACAACAACACATACTTAACTATTGATAATGTATGTAATGCGAGAGACATCATATCTCCTATTCTAAGAAAATAATTTTACATTATTATTTGTAATGATCAAAAAGCATGTGCAAAGTAACAACACTGTAGGACAGGGGTCTCAAAACTAGATCCTGGAGGGCCAATGCCCTGCAGAGTTTAGCTCCAACTGGCCTAAACACACCTATCTGGAAGTTTCTAGTGTGTCTGTTAATTAAGGTTGGAGCTAAACTCTAAAGGACACCGGCCCTCTAGGACTGAGTTTGGAGCTGTAGGATCAAATAATATTTTTATGTACTTGCAAAAATGTAAATGCATTTGCATTACATTGTTCATATCTTTAGTTTCTAAAAATACCTCTTCTTCCCCAACGGGATATCTTTAATGTATGAGGCCTTAACCAGATCAGTCAGATTTGGGCTATATAACTGGACAGGCAGAGTCGATGCAGATTTCGGCAATATAAAAACTTACACCTAATGTCACCTGGTTGTCTGCTGGGTTGAGGATTTATACAGCTTTCAGGCTTTTAATGTCAGGTGGACTTTTAGATGTGGTCCAATCATTTTTCACTCATGTAACTCATGCTACACTTTTAGGTTTAGGCTTGAGAAAGCCAACTTACTGAAATCCTATTTAAACTTCTTCTTCCTCTTCTATCTATCTATCTATCTATCTAATATTTCCAATCTATCTATCTATCTATTTAGAAAAATGCTAACCATGCTAGCAACATGCTAGTCGCATGCTAATCATGCTAGCAACATGCTAGTCACATGCAAATCATGATAGAAACATGTTAGTGACATACTAGCAACATGCTAATCATGCTCAAACATGCTAGCGACATGCTAGGACCATACTAGTCGCATGCTAATCATGATAAAAACATGCTAGCAACAAGCTAGTCAAGCTAACAACATGCTAGTAACTATCATGCTAGAAACATGCTAGTGGCATGCTAATCATGCTAGAAACATGCTAGCAACATGCTAGTAATGCTAACAACATGCTATTAACTTGGTAATCATGCTAGAAACATGCTAGCGTCATGTAGCAGGCTACTGATGGAGAGAAAGAGCACAGCGCCCCTCCCCCAAACAGGCAGTTTCCGTCTTCATGTTCATTATTTCCAATGTAGGCACGCGGTATGCGCGCTCATAATGGAAGCGACGCGCTCGTTTTTCCAGGACCACACCGCATCGAGTTAAAAACATCTCAACTTTTCAGAGAGCCGCAAGCGCACCGCAGGTCATGTAACAAGAACTAACCAATCAGCTTCATCCTTTCCCGTAACAACGTTGAATGCTCAGCCAGGATGAAGGAACAGCTGACGATAGCTATATGCGGATTGCCATTTTGAAATAAATTTAGTAGCAGAGCTACTGTAAGCAATTTCCAGTGCTGCAAATCCATTTATCCGTTGCTGAAATTTCCACGTCTTCATGGAGAGAAGTGCTTTGGAGAAGGAGTGCTTTGGAGAAGGAAAAAGCAGCACGCCTAGCGTTTTCCACACATTTTTATGTGTGATATGTTAACTATGTTAACCCTAATCATGCTAGAAACATGCTAGAAACATGCTAATCATGCTAGAAATATACTAGCAACATGCTAGCAGCATGCTAATGATGCTAGAAACATGTTAACAACATGCTAGTAACTTGCTAATCATGCTAGAAACATACTAGTCGAATGTTAAACATGTTAGAAACATGTAAATGACATGCTAGCAATATGCTAATCATGCTAGCAACATGCTAATCATGCTTGAAACATGCTTCTAACTTCTATTTATCTATCTCTTTCTAAGTAATCTCTCTTTCTTTCAAACTAGTCTATCTATCTATATATCTACGATTCTTTCAAACTAATCTATCTATCATTTTTCTTTTGAACTAATCTATCTATCAATCTTTCTAACTAATCTATCTATCATTCTTTCCAACTTATATATCTTTCTATCTTTCAACTAATCTATCAATCTAACTTTAAACTACTTTAAACTTTGAACAACTTTAAACTTCATACTCCTTTAAACTTTTCAAACTTTCTGGTCAGGCTTTCTCAAGCCAACTTAAAGTTTGTCTCAACATACTTTTTTTTTCTTCTAGTAAATAATCAAGTTAATCTAACAAATTAACTTTTAAAGTCTATATCAGTTCTATAGACCTATGCAGTAACTCAAGTCAGCTAAAACCACAACATTATCAGTAATCTCAAATGTACAAAAAAAATGATTCTGATAAATCTAAACCACATTATAATCTATTAATCTCTATGCTGTATCAGAATGAGGTCGGGATCAGGATGATTTTATCAGTCTCTCTTGCATTCTCCTCTCTCTTTTTCTATTTTTTCTAAATACTGAGTTGCTTCTCAATCTTTCTGGCAGGCTCTTTATCAGTTGGAGCAAAGAGCGGGATTTTAAGCCACCAGTTGAGTGTGGTCATTCTCCTCGTTGGTCCTGCTAAGGGACTCTTCTGCCCCTGCCAGGGTTAGAGGCACACCTGGTGTGAACTAAGGATTTTCCTCCTTTCAGTGACGTTAAGAAACACCAAAGCCATGTATCTCGCTGTCGCTCGAACAGTCCAGATAAGCGGAGTAAACCATCCTTGATATTAGAAGAACTACCTATACCTGTGATAGGAGATCTTAAAATATTTTTTTAGAGACTACACGTTTATTCATCACTCAGTTGATCCTTATTGTAGTGACCTCTGAGGAAAAAATCGTGTGGACTGAGGGCTGTCCATTTTCCCAATAGTGCCAGTAGAGTGAGAGGACTAGAACCCATATCAAGTCAAGTCAAGTCACCTTTATTTATATAGCGCTTTAAACAAAATACATTAGGTCAAACCAACTGAACAATATTCATTAGCAAAACAGTGTGTCAATAATCCAAAATGACAGTTAAAGGCAGTTCATCATTGAATTCAGTGATGTCATCTCTGTTCAGTTTAAATAGTGTCTGTGAATTTATTTGCAATCAAGTCAATGATATCGCTGTAAATGAAGTGACCCCAACTAAGCAAGCCAGAGGCAACAGCGGCAAGGAACACGAAACTCCATCGGTGACAGAATGGAGAAAAAAACCTTTGGAGAAACAAGGCTCAGTTTGGGGGCCAGTTCTCCTCTGACCAGACGAAACCAGTAGTTCAATTCCAGGCTGCAGCAAAGTCAGATTGTGCCGAAGAATCATCTTTTTCCTGTGGTCTTGTACTGATGCTCATCTGAGACAAGGTCTTTACAGGGGATCTGTATCTGAGGCTCTAGATGTCCAGGTCTCCGCTGTCTTTCAGGGATGTAGAGGTCCTTTCTAGGTGCTGATCCACCATCTGGTCTGGATACGTACTGGATCCGGGTGACTGCAGTGACCCTCTGATCTGGATAAAGACTGGATCTGGTGGCTACGGTGACCTCGGAAACAGACTAATATTAGCGAGAGAAACAGACTAATATTAGCGTAGATGCCATTCTTCTAATGGTGTAGCAAGTACATCGGGTGGTATGGGAAGTGTTCCCGGTTCCAGTTTACCTAATTAATGCAACCTAACAATCCTTTAACAGATTTGGATATTAAAAGCATATTAGGTTAAAGAGATGGGTATTTAATCTAGATTTAAACTGCAAGAGTGTGTCTGCCTCCCGAACAATGTTAGGTAGGTTATTTCAGAGTTTAAGCGCCAAATAGGAAAAGGATCTGCCACCCGCAGTTGATTTTGATATTCTAAGTATTATCAAATTGCCTGAGTTTGGATGCTTGGAGTTTTGAGAACGTAGCGGACGTAGAGGATTATAATGTAAAAGGAGCTCATTGAAATACTGAGGTGCTAAACCATTCAGTGCTTTATGAGTAATAAGCAATATTTTAAAATCTAGACATGTTTGATAGGGAGCCAGTGCAGTGTTGACAGAAACGGGCTAATATGGCATACTTCCAAATTGGTGTGTTTCACCGGGTCGCAAAGAAATACAGAGCTGAGTATCATCAGCATAATAGTGAAAGCTAACACCATGTTTCCTGATGATATCTCCCAAGGGTTACATATAAAGTGTGAAGAGTAGCTGCCCTAGTACTGAGCCTTGAGGTACTCCATTCTGCACTTTTGATCGATATGATACCTCTTCATTGACTGCTACGAACTGATGGCGGTCATATAAGTTTAATTTAACCATGCTAATGCACTTCCATTAATGCCAACAAAGTGTTCAAGTCTATGCAAAAGAATGTTGTGGTCAATTGTGTCAAACGCAGCACTAACATCCAATAAAACTAATAGAGAGAGACAACCACGATCAGATGATAAGAGCAGGTCATTTGTAACTCTAAGGAGAGCCGTCTCAATACTATGATACGGCTAAATCATGAGTGGAAATCCTCACATATACCATTTTTCTCTAAGAAGGAATATAATTGTGAGGATTCCCACATTTTCTAGTATTTTGGACAGAAAAGGGATATTCGAGATTGGTCTATAATTAACTAGTTCTTTGAGGTCAAGTTGTGGTTTTTTGATGAGAGGCTTAACAGCCAGTTTGAAGGTTTTGGGGACATATCCTAATGACAATGAAGAATTAATAATAGTCAGAAGAGGATCTATGACTTCTGGAAGCACCTCTTTTAGGAGCTTAGATGGTGTAGGGTCTAACATACAAGTTTATACAATTCTTCCTCTCCTATAGTAGAGAATGAGTTGAACTGTTCCTCAGTGGGTCTATAGTGCACTGTCTGATGCGATACTGTAGCTGATGGCTGAATGGTTACAATTGAAGCTGTTACCACCGATCTGGACAAACTCACAGAGACCGTAACATCCTATATTAGTTTCTGTGAGGATATATGCATTCCTACCAGGACTTATTTAACATTCAACAATGATAAGCCATGGTTTACCGTAAAACTCAGACATCTTCATCAGGCCAAAGAGGATGCCTACAGAAATGGGGACAGGGTCTTGTACAATCAGGCCAGGAACACACTGAACAAAGAGATTAGAGCGACTAAAAAGACCTACGCTAAAAAGTTGGAAGACCAGTTTACTTCCAACGACTCAACTTCAGTGTGGAGAGGTCTGAGAGCCATCACGAACTACAAGACACCATCCCCTTGCACTGAGGCTAATCAACGACTTGCTAACGACCTGAATGAGTTTTATTGTAGATTTGAAACCCCCAACACCCATTCTGACCATCTCCCTACACATCCATTAACACCTCCTGCAGTCCCACTCTCCATACCTTCTGCTCTTCAAATCTGTGAAGATGATGTGCGCCAGGTCTTCAGAAAGAACAAAAGAAGAAAAGCACCAGGCCCAGATGGTGTTACACCAGCCTGTCTGAAAATCTGTGCTGACCAGCTGGCCCCCATCTTTTCACAGATCTTCAACAGATCCCTGGAGTTGTGTGAAGTGCCTTCCTGCTTCATACTTTCCACTATAATTCCCATTCCAAAGAAACCCAAGATAACAGGACTTAACGACTACAGCCCTGTGGCTCTAACGTCTGTCGTCATGAAGTCGTTTGAAAAACTGGTTCTGGGTTATCTGAAGGACATCACTGGACCCTTACTGGACCCCCTGCAGTTTGCTTACCGAGCAAACAGGTCCGTGGATGATGCAATCAACATGGGATTGCACTTCATCCTGCAACATCTGGACAAAACAGGGACTTATGTGAGGATCCTATTTGTGGACTTTAGTTCGGCTTTCAACACCATCATCCCAACAACCCTCCAGACCAAACTGACCCAGCTCTCTGTCCCTAGCTCTATCTGTCAGTGGATCACCAGCTTTCTGACAGATAGGTAACAGTTAGTGAGACTGGGGAAATTCATGTCAAACAGCTGCTCCACCAACACTGGTGCCCCTAAGGGATGTGTTCTCTCCCCTCTGCTCTTCTCCCTGTACACCAACGACTGCACCTCTAAAGACCCCTCTGTCAAGCTCCTGAAGTTTGCAGTTGACACTACAGTCATCGGCCTCATCCAGGATGGTGATGAGTCTGCTTACAGACAAGAGGTTGAGCAGCTGGCTGTCTGGTGCAGTCTTAACAACCTGGAGCTTAACACGCACTCAAACAGTGGAGATGATCGTGGACTTTAGGAGAAACCCCCCTGCACTTTCCCCACTCACCATCATGAACAGCACTGTGGCTGCAGTGGAGTCATTCAGATTCCTGGGAACCACCATCTCTCAGGACCTGAAGTGGGACAATCACATTGACTCCATTGTGAAAAAGGCCCAGCAAAGGTTGTACTTCCTTCGCCAGCTGAGGAAGTTTAACCTGCCACAGGAGCTGCTGAAACAGTTCTACTCAGCCGTCATTGAGTCTGTACTGTGTACTTCAATAACTGTCTGGTTTGGTTCAGCAACAAAATCAGACATCAGAAGACTACAGAGAACTGTTCGGACTGCCGAAAGGATTATTGGTGCTCCTCTGCCCACCCTTCAAGAACTGTATACATCCAGAGTGAGGAAAAGGGCTCAGAAAATCACTCTGGATCCCACACATCCAAGTCACCCCATCTTTGAACTTTTGCCATCTGGTCGGCGCCTCAGAGCCGCAAATACACAAGATTTGTTTCTTGGCACAAGAACAGTTTCTTCCCCCAGGCAATCTACCTTATGAACAGTTAATGTTCCCTACCTATGCTTATAAACGTGCAATATCCTTATATTTATTTGTTAACCCTCCATCCTAGAACATTCCTGCATCTCAATCCTATTCCATTATCATTTATAGCACAATTGTTTATACACTTATTTATTTGCCAATTTGTAAATCTCCTCTTGTAGTTTGTGTTTTTTTTTTTTTTTTTTTTTTTTTGTCTGTGTGTTGTTGTCTCTGTGTACTGGAAGCTTATGTCACTAAAACAAATTCCTTGTATGCGATTTTGATTCTTTCTGATTTTATCTCTAATAGTATCGATTTTAGAAGTAAAGTAGTTCATAAAGTCATTTATGCTGTGATTTTGGGAAATGTCAACATTTGTTGAGGCTTTATTTTTCGTTAATTTAGCCACTGTATTGAATAAATACCTGGGGTTATGTTTGTTTTCTTTTTTTTCAGCTGCGCTCCATTTTTCGGGCTGCTCTCTTTAGGGTGCGAGTATGCTCATTATAACATGGTGTCATACTGGTTTCCTTAACCTTCCTTAAGCATAAAGGGGCAACTGTATTTAAAATGCTAGAAAAGAGAGAGTCCATAGTTTCTGTTACAACCCAAGGTTTGGGATATGTTGGATATGTTAAGGAACTTGTATACATCAGGAAGAAAACTTAAAAAGCAGTCTTTTGTGGTAGAAGTGATGGTTCTTCCATACTTGTAACAAGAAGTAGAATTTACAATTTTGGCTATATAAAGTTTGCACAAAACTAAATAATGATCTGAGATATCATCACTTGGCTGCATAATTTAAACACTATCAACATCAATTCCATGTGACAGTATGAAATCTAGATTATGATTTTGACAATGAGTACGTCCTGAAACCTGTTGTCTAACCCCAATAGAGTTCAGAATGTCTATAAATGCTGATCCCAATGCATCTTTTTTATTATCAACATGGATATTAAAATCACCAACTATTAAAATGTTATCTGCAGCCAGAACTAACTCGGATGTTAAATCACCGAATTCTTTAATAAAGTCTGTATGGTGCCCTGGTAGCCTGTATACAGTAGCCAGTAAAAACATAAGAGGGGATTTATCATTAACATTTGTTTCTCTGGATAATGTTATATGAAGCACCATTACTTCATTTAAAATAATGTAATCATCAGGTTTAGCCAGGTTTCTGTCACACAGAGATTATGATTAGTCACACAGAGATTATGATTAGTGATCATATTATTTACCAAAAATGTTTTTGTAGAAAGGGATATGATGTTCAACAAGCCATGCTTTATCATTTGTTTATCCATATTGCATCTGTTTTTTATTTGTTGAACCTCAATTAAATTGTTCATCTTAACTTGGTTTGGACTTTTTTTATTTTCTAGTTCGGAAATAGACACAGTCTCTATAGTGTGATATCTAGGTGAAAGAGTCTCTATGTGCTGAGAATTAGCTGACCTCTGTTGACGTGAGACAGCTAGCAGGTGGTTGGTTTAGCCAGTCTGTCTGCTTCCTGACCTGGGCCCCAGTTAGTCAAGTATAAACACTAAGACTATTTGCCATATTTCTAGAGAGAATAGTGGTGCCACCCCAGGAGGGTTGAAGATCATCTCTTTTCAACAGGTCAGGTCTACCCCAAAAGCTCATCCAATTGTCTATGAAACCTATGTTATTCTGTGGGCACCATTTAGACATCCAGCTATTGAGTGATGACAATCTGCTATGCATCTCGTCACCATGGTAAGCAGGGAGGGGGAAGCCCCGACGAGGCACGATCAAGTCCCAGAAGTGACAGTGGAAACGCAACCGGCCCTTGCAGCACTAGCACTCCCGCTTTAAGATCAACATTGGAAAGACGGCTAGTGAGGCAGCATAGTCGTGGGTCGAAACACAGCTCTTCTGTTCCAATCAAAACATTAAACAGGTTCTCCCCACTCAGTGATGCACTCAATGAGAAACCTGAAGAAAGTGGCCAGTCGGAGATCACTAAAAATAACATTAAAGAGGTTAGTGAACTTGCAAGCACGATGTCACACACTGTAATCTGCTGTAAGGGAAACAGGTCAATTTAGCTCAAAGGGAATCATTTAAGATTTTAAAGGGAATTTGAACAGAATCACCGTTTCACAGCTGATCACTGAGACGCCCTGCAATTCACTGAATGAGCTGTTTCACATCAAATGTGCACTGGATATTAATATCCGAACTATAGTGAAAACACTATTAATTAGCACAGTAACAAGACCGGCAGTTTAAGACATTAACTTGTAAGCACAAAACACAAGATACTTCTCTTTTCAATATGAATAAGGCATATAAACTATCTAACACATAAGCACACGCACTCACACATTCATACAAGTTGCAGGAAGATAGAAAGTTAGGAAAGAATGAGTTTAAGAGAATGAAAATGTGGAATCCCAAGTTTACAGCAATACATGAAATTGCATAGACATGAACAGCCATCAATCACGCAATCAATCACTTAATCAACCCTCGCATTGAGTTCCTCAATAAGGTTAAAATTATATAAATTATATTTCGTGGCTAAGTAGCAGCAGACGTGCTGGCCGAAGTACGCTGGAACCGCGCTCAAAGAACACTAACAGTGATGACTAAAAGCATGGCTAATCGCAAAGCTACAAGCTAAAAGCTAAAAGCATCTAAAAGCAAAAAGCATACTAAAAGCAGAATTTTATGGTGTCCTGAGTACCGTATTTTCCGCACTATAAGTCACACTTGTTTTCATTGTTTGGCTGGTCCTGCGACTTATAGTCAGGTGCGACTTATTTATCAAAATTAATTTTACATGAACCAAGAGAAATGAACTAAGAGAACTGAACCAAGAGAAAACATTACCGTCTCCTGCTGCGAGAGGGCGCTCTATACTGCTCATTGCTCCCCACTTATAGTTCAGTGCGACTTATATATGTTTTTTCCTCATCATGACGTATTTTTGGACTGATTTTTTGACTGATGTGACCTTCACTCTTCCGTGACTGCAGTACACCTGCAAAGCGTTAGCACTCGTTAGCTTGTCATTAGCGTTTTCTTTTCTCCTCTCCTCTCCTCTCTCACGCTGCAGTTTTCCACAAGTTCATCAAACAACCGCAGTAAGAATATTTCATCAAGCACGGTGAGTAATGGCTTCTCCTACAATTGTTATTTGCACCTCTTGCCACATGTACAGTTTATCTATCTCTGTCGCTGGTGAGGGATTCACATGTGATAAATGCAGGGAAATAGTTAGGCTGACAGAGAAGATTTCAGAATTAGAGACACGCATCCAAACTTTAATTGAGGACAGTAAGAATGTTAGGGCTCTAGATATGGCTTTGGATGCGTCTAGCTCAGGGACTCCTGTACATTGTCCGGTTCCAGCAGAGCCCCTGCAGCAGGGCAACTGGGTGACGGTGAGGCAGCGTAGTCGTGGGTCAAAACACCGCTCTTCTGTTCCGATCAAAACATTGAACAGGTTCTCCCCACTCAGTGATGCACCCACTGAGAAACCTGATGAAAGTGCTCTAGTTATTGCCGATTCTATTGTACGGAACGTGAATATAGAGACACCAGCCACCATAGTCAAATGTTTACCGGGAGCCAGAGCGCCTGACATCTTGGCAAATTTAAAAGTGCTGGCTAATGCTAAGCGTAAATACAGTAAGATTGTTATTCATGCCGGCGCTAATGATGTTCGACTTCGCCAGTGGGAGATCACTAAAAATAACTTTAAAGAGGTGTGTGAACTTGCAAGCACGATGTCAGACACTGTAACATGCTCTGGTCCCCTGCCTGCTTACCGTGGTGACGAGATGCATAGCAGATTGTCATCACTCAATGGCTGGATGTCTAAGTGGTGCCCACAGAATAACATAGTTTTCATAGACAATTGGACGAGCTTTTGGGGCAGACCTGACCTGTTTAAAAGAGATGGTCTTCATCCCTCCTGGGGTGGTGCTGCTCTTCTGTCTAGAAATATGGCACATAGTCTTAGTGTTTATACTTGACTAACTGGGGCCCAGGTCAGGAAGCAGACAGACTGGCTAAACCGACCGTCTGCTAGCTGCATCCCGTCACAGAGGTCAGTTAATTCTCAGCACATAGAGACTCTTTCACCTAGATATCACACTATAGAGACTGTGTCTGTTCCCCGAACTAGAAAATACAAAAAACGTCCAAACCAAGTTAAGGTTAACAATTTAATTGAGGTTCAACAAATAAAAAACAAATGCAATATGGATAAACAAATGATAAAGATTGGCTTATTGAATATCAGATCCATTTCTACGAAAACACTTTTTGTAAATAATATGATAACTGATCATAATATAGATGTGCTCTGTTTGACAGAAACTTGGCTAAAACCTGATGATTACATTATTTTAAATGAGTCCACCCCCCAAGATTATTGTTATAAACACGAGCCGCGTCTAAAAGGCAAAGGGGGAGGAGTTGCTTCAATTTATAACAACGTTTTCAGGATTTCTCAGAGGGCAGGCTTCAAGTATAACTCGTTTGAAGTAATGGTGCTTCATATAACATTATCCAGAGAAACCAATGTTAATGATAAATCCCCTGTTATGTTTGTACTGGCTGCTGTATACAGGCCACCAGGGCACCATACAGACTTTATTAAAGAGTTTGGTGATTTTACATCCGAGTTAGTTCTGGCTGCAGATAAAGTCTTAATAGTTGGTGATTTTAATATCCATGTCGATAATGAAAAAGATGCATTGGCATCAGCATTTATAGACATTCTGAACTCTATTGGTGTTAGACAACATGTTTCAGGACCTACTCATTGTCGAAATCATACTCTAGATTTAATACTGTCACATGGAATTGATGTTGATAGTGTTGAAATTATTCAGCCAAGTGATGATATCTCAGATCATTATTTAGTTCTGTGTAAACTTCATATAGCCAAAATTGTAAATTCTACTTCTTGTTACAAGTATCGAAGAACCATCACTTCTACCACAAAAGACTGCTTTTTAAGTTATCTTCCTGATGTATCCGAATTCCTTAGCATATCCAAAACCTCAGAACAACTTGATGATGTAACAGAAACTATGGACTCTCTTTTCTAGCACTTTAAATACAGTTGCTCCTTTACGCTTAAGGAAGGTTAAGGAAAACAGTTTGACACCATGGTATAATGAGCATACTCGCACCCTAAAGAGAGCAGCCCGAAAAATGGATCGCAGCTGGAGGAAAACAAAACTAGAGGTATTTCGTATTGCTTGGCGGGAAAGTAGCATATCCTATAGAAAAGCATTAAAAACTGCTAGATCTGATTACTTTTCTTCTCTTTTAGAAGAAAACAAACATAACCCCAGGTATTTATTCAATACAGTGGCTAAATTAACGAAAAATAAAGCCTCAACAAGTGTTGACATTTCCCAACACCACAACAGTAATGACTTTATGAACTACTTTACTTCTAAAATCGATACTATTAGAGATAAAATTGCAACCTTTCAGCCGTCAGCTACCGTATCACATCAGACAGTGCACTATAGACCCCCTGAGGAACAGTTCCACTCATTCTCTGCTATAGGAGAGGAAGAATTGTATAAACTTGTTAAATCATCTAAACCAACAACATGTATGTTAGACCCTATACCATCTAAGCTCTTAAAAGAGGTGCTTCCAGAAGTCATAGGTCCTCTTCTGACTATTATTAATTCCTCATTGTCATTAGGATATGTCCCCAAAACCTTCAAACTGGCTGTTATTAAGCCTCTCATAAAAAAGCCACAACTTGACCCCAGAGAACTTGTTAATTATAGACCAATCTCGAATCTCCCTTTTCTGTCCAAGATACTAGAAAAGGTGGTATCCTCACAATTATATTCCTTCTTAGAGAATAATGGTATATGTGAGGATTTCCAGTCAGGATTTAGACCGTATCATAGTACTGAGACTGCTCTCCTTAGAGTTACAAATGATCTGCTCTTATCATCTGATCGTGGGTGTATCTCTCTATTAGTTTTATTGGATCTTAGTGCTGCGTTTGACACAATTGACCACAACATTCTTTTGCATAGACTTGAACACTTTGTTGGCATCAGTGGAAGTGCATTAGCATGGTTTAAATCGTACTTATATGACCGCCATCAGTTCGTAGCAGTGAATGAAGATGTATCATATCGATCACAAGTGCAGTATGGAGTACCTCAAGGCTCAGTACTAGGGCCGCTACTCTTCACTCTTTATATGTTACCCTTGGGAGATATCATCAGGAAACATGGTGTTAGCTTTCACTGTTATGCTGATGATACGCAGCTCTATATTTCCTCGCAGCCTGGTGAAACACACCAATTTGAAAAACTAATGGAATGCATAGTCGATATAAAAAATTGGATGACGAGTAATTTCTTACTGCTAAATTCAGAAAAAACCGAGGTGTTAATCATAGGGCCAAAAACTCTGCTTGTAATAACCTAGAACACTGTCTAAGACTTGATGGTTGCTCTGTCAATTCTTCGTCATCAGTTAGGAACCTAGGTGTGCTACTTGATCGCAATCTTTCCTTAGAAAGCCACGTTTCTAGCATTTGTAAAACTGCATTTTTCCATCTCAAAAATATATCTAAATTACGGCCTATGCTCTCAATGTCAAATGCAGAAATGTTAATCCATGCATTTATGACTTCAAGGTTAGACTATTGTAATGCTTTATTGGGTGGTTGTTCTGCACGCTTGGTAAACAAACTACAGCTAGTCCAAAATGCAGCAGCAAGAGTTCTTACTAGAACCAGGAAGTATGACCATATTAGCCCGGTCCTGTCCACACTGCACTGGCTCCCTATCAAACATCGTATAGATTTTAAAATATTGCTTATTACTTATAAAGCCCTGAATGGTTTAGCACCTCAGTATTTGAATGAGCTCCTTTTACATTATACTCCTCTACGTCCGCTACGTTCTCAAAACTCAGGCAATTTGATAATACCTAGAATATCAAAATCAACTGCGGGCGGCAGATCCTTTTCCTATTTGGCGCCTACTCTGGAATAACCTACCTAACATTGTTCGGGAGGCAGACACACTCTTACAGTTTAAATCTAGATTAAAGACCCATCTCTTTAACCTGGCATACACATAACATACTAATATGCTTTTAATATCCAAATCCGTTAAAGGATTTTTAGGCTGCATTAATTAGGTAAACCGGAACCGGAAACACTTCACATAACACCGTACTTTCTACATCATTAGAAGAATGGCATCTACGCTAATATTTGTCTGTTTCTCTCTTGTTCCGAGGTCACCGTGGCCACGAGATCCAGTCTGTGTCCAGATCAGAGGGTCACTGCAGTCACCCGGATCCAGTACGTATCCAGACCAGATGGTGGATCAGCACCTAGAAAGGACCTCTACTGCCCTGAAAGACAGCGGAGACCAGGACAACTAGAGCCCCAGATACAGATCCCCTGTAAAGACCTTGTCTCAGAGGAGCACCAGGACAAGACCACAGGAAACAGATGATTCTTCTGCACAATCTGACTTTGCTGCAGCCTGGAATTCAACTACTGGTTTTCGTCTGGTCAGAGGAGAACTGACCCCCCAACTGAGCCTGGTTTCTCCCAAGGTTTTTTTCTCCATTCTGTCACCGATGGAGTTTCGGTTCCTTGCCGCTGTCGCCTCTGGCTTGCTTAGTTGGGGTCACTTCATCTACAGCGATATCATTGACTTGATTGCAAATAAAAACAGACACTATTTCAACTGAACAGAGATGACATAACTGAATTCAATTATGAACTTCCTTTAACTATCATTTTGCATTATTGAGACACTGTTTTCCAAATGAATGTTGTTCAGTGCTTTCACGCAATGTATTTTGTTTAAAGCACTATATAAATAAAGGTGATTGATTGACTTATACTCAGATGCGACTTATAGTCCGAAAAATACGGTATTTAAACTGGCCTGTTGGCCACACCTCAAATGTTGTATTGACCAATTAGATAACGTCTTTGCTCTGGGTATCATAAATCATATGTTATCTTATCAAGCATGGGCGTGCAACCTCTGACATATAGCAATTGTAAGTCACTTTGGATAAAAGCTTCAGGTAAATTAAAAATGTAAATGTAATGTAAATGTAAATTTCCAGTCCATTCTAGGTCTGTGTGGTTAATTGAAATCGTCATAAGCTCACGATTAGAGCGTACACGATGTCTAAATCTCTTCATAGCATAATTTTCCGCGGCCCTGACCTCCCTTAGTATGCTATCTGATCCAATCACTGGGCATATGGCTACGTAACTCCAGGTTCACACACTGCCTGTGATGCGCCTTTTTTCCAAGCCCATGTTAACTGATCAGAGCGTTCACGCGGTAAAAGGCTAGAAATAAAAACGTGCGAAAATAATTTATGTCTAGCACACAAGAATAGAGAGAGTTGTGAGTGCACAGGACGCAGTTTAAGTGTAAGGATACACGTTTTTAGTGCACACAGTCTCTATATGAGCAAGCACGTCTGGTTTTGTGACAGAGCAAAGGAAATCTGCGTGCGACCAGAGAGATTCGCGCTCGTGCATTATTTTAATGTGCTTTCGCGTTACATTAATGTATACAGACTAGATGGAGTACATGTGAACCTGTATAATGTATAACAAATCTATTTCAACACCTGAGGCACCGCTATAATTAATGAGCTCTATGAACAATGCATGGCAAAAAAGAAGGAAAAAAAAAAGTCTCTGGACACGGGATTTATTTATTTATATATTTTTTGCCATAAGTCTATACATTTTGTTACACCTTTTCTATAGTGATTATTTTGACTTATGTCTGTTCTAGAGAGGTTACTACTTTTTGATAAAGCTCTAATTGGTTTTCTTTTGGAAATATGTTTCAAATTAATCCTGAATGCATTTATGACTATAAAGCATATCTGTGTCACAATCACAAAACGCAAAATTGATCAAAGAAATCGCAATAGTTTTTTTTTTCTTGTCCATATCGCACAGCCCTAGTTCATTCAATAAATACAGTTAACAATCTAGCTTCTGAGTACTAAAGTTAGTAACCCAACAATAGTGAGGTCAGTAAATTGTTTGCAGTAAGCCGCGCAAACACACGTGTTGGGAACCACTGCTCTAGATTTAATACTGTCACATGGAATTGATGTTGATAGTTTTGAAATTATGCAGCCAAGTGATGATATCTCAGATCATTATTTAGTTTTGTGCAAACTTCATATAGCCAAAATTGTAAATTCTATTTCTTGTTACAAGTATGGTAGAACCATGGTAGAACCAAAGACTATTTGCCATATTTCTAGAGCGAAGAGCAGTGCCACCCCAGGGGGGATGAAGACCATCTCTTTTCAACAGGTCAGGTCTGCCCCAAAAGCTCGTCAAATTGTCTATGAAACCTATTATTCTGCACCACTTAGACATCCAGCCATTGATTGATGACAATCTGCTATGCATCTCGTCACCACAGTAAGCAGGGAGGGGACCAGAGCATATTACAGTGTCTGACATCATGCTTGCAAGTTCACACACCTCTTTAATGTTATTTTTAGTGATCTCCGACTGAAGTCGAACATCATTAGCACCGGCATGAATAACAATCTTACAGTATTAACCTTTAGCATTAGCCAGAACTTTAAAATTTTCCAAGATGTCAGGTGCTCTGGCTCCCAGTAAACATTGGACTATAGTGGCTGGTGTCTCTATATTCATGTTCTGTACAATAGAATAGCCAATAACTAGAGCACTTTCATTAGGTTTCTCAGTGGGTGCATCACTGAGTGGGCAGAACCTGTCTAATGTTTTGATTGGAAGAGAAGTGCAGTGTTTTTACCCACAACTATTTTTTTTATCACTTTAAACAACAGAGAGTGATAGTAAGATAAAGATTCTAGAGAAAAAACAGCTACACGGAACTATGATCAGCTTCAGCAAGACCAGCAGGCCAACTGGAAGCAGAGAAAACAGTGTCAACCTTTATTTTTACAGGCAAGTCATTAAGAACAGGTTCTTATTCACAATGGCTGTCCAACAGCGACACCCGCAGTCAGGGAGTCAAAGCGCACACTGAGTATTGACCAAGCATATCTCCAATCATCATCAGTTAGGAACCTAGGTGTGCTATTTGATAGAAATCTTTCCTTAGAAAGGCATGTTTCTAGCATTTGTAAAACTGAATTTTTCCATCTCAAAAATATATCTAAATAACGGTCTATGCTCTCAATGTCCAATACAGAAATGTTAATCCATGCATTTATGTCCTCAAGGTTAGATTATTGTAATGCTTTATTGGGTGGCTGTTCTGCACGCTTAGTAAACAAACTACAGCTAGTCCAAAATGCAGCAGCAAGAGTTCTTAATAGAACCAGGAAGTATCAAAACTCAGGCAATTTGATAATCCTAGAATATCAAAATCAACTGCGGGCGGCAGATCCTTTTCCTATTTGGTGCCTAAACTCTGGAATAACCTACCTAGCATTGTTCGGGAGGCAGACACACTCTTGCAGTTTAAATCTAGATTAAAGACATATCTCTTTAACCTGGCTTACACATAACATACTAATATGCTTTTAATATCCAAATCCGTTAAAAGATTTTTATGCTGCATTTATTAGGTAAACCGGAACCGGGAACACTTCCCATACCACCCGATGTACTTGCTACACCATTAGAAGAATGGCATCTACCCTAATATTAGTCTGTTTTGCTCTTATTCCGAGGTCACCATAGCCACCAGATCCAGTATGTATCCAGACCAGATGGTGGATCAGTACCTAGAAAGGACCTCTACACCCCTGAAAGACAGCGGAGACCAGGACAACTAGAACCCCAGATACAGATCCCCTGTAAAGACCTTGTCTCAGACGATCACCAGGACAAGACCACAAGAAACAGATGATTCTTCTGCACAATCTGACTTTGCTGCAGCCTGGAATTTAACTGTTGGTTTCATCTGGTCAGAGGAGAACTGGCCCCCCAACTGAGCCTGGTTTCTCCCAAGGTTTTTTTCTCCATTCTGCCACCGATGGAGTTTTGGTTCCTTGCCGCTGTCGCCTCTGGCTTGCATAGTTGGGGTCACTTCATTTACAGCGATATCGTTGACTTGATTGCAAATGAATGCACAGACAGTATTTAAACTGAACAGAGATTACATCACTGAATTCAACGATGAACTGCCTTTAACTGTCATTTTGCATTATTGACACACTGTTTTCCTAATTAATGTTGTTCAGTTGCTTTGATGCAATGTATTTTGTTTAAAGTGCTATATAAATAAAGGTGACTTGACTTGTTTATGATTTGTTTTTATGAAGAATCTGGTATGGACTGCGTTTTTATTATGCATGTTTTGATGTGTACTGCTTACACACATTTAGCAAATACATTCCTTATAAGCTTTCCATTGAAAGACAGTGATCTGTCGTCAGTGCTTTGAGGCTTAGACTTTCATAATGATATTTTTTGTATTGATGAATTTTGTCCTGTTTCATTTAATCTATTGGGTAAACTCTGAAGTATGCAAACAAAGAGCGTTCAGTGTGTCGGCGGCCAGGTGCGGGTGAACAGGTTAAAAGATCATAACAAGACATTTTGTTTTTGCCATTTAGTTAATTTTCATTAGCAGAACTCAAAGATCTAAGA
Source organism: Carassius auratus (assembly GCF_003368295.1). Classification (NCBI taxonomy): domain Eukaryota; kingdom Metazoa; phylum Chordata; class Actinopteri; order Cypriniformes; family Cyprinidae; genus Carassius; species Carassius auratus. The sequence goes on from NW_020527807.1 coordinate 373,543, forward strand.
TGTTTTTTTATGTACACAAAAAGCCTATTTCTCTCAAATATACCATGTTCCAAATTATTATGCAGGTTACATATCAATAGGATTTCGGTACAGTAAAGAGTCAGATTTTTGTTTGTGTTGTTTTTGACAATTTCAGGTAAACTGGTATCAATCTCAGATTTGGTCAATAGTTTGCCAGGTCTTCTTAGGTAAATTGAAACCCTACTTAAAGAGGTTGTTCACATTATTAAGCAAGTCAAAGTTCTCATGAAATATGGTGAGGAAGATCATTCTAAAAAAGAAAAATATGAAACAATGCAATAGCTTGCAAAAGACTTAAAGGGGGGGTGAAATGCTCGTTTTCACTCAATATCCTGTTAATCTTGAGTACCTATAGAGTAGTACTGCATCCTTAATAACTCCAAAAAGTCTTTAGTTTTATTATATTCATAAGAGAAAGATAGTCTGTACCGATTTTTGCTGGAAAACACGACTGGCTGGAGGCGTGACGTGTGGGCGGAGATAAAGAATCACGAGCGCGAGTAAGCTTTTACGTTGAGAGCGTTTGGAAGCTGTGACATTACCGTGAGGAAAAAAACATCCAAAACAAACCATGGCTAACAGTCAGATTCAGTGTATATTTATGATCCAGAATCAGATCCAGAGGCTGAAATTTAACAAGAGCATCATCAGCAACGACGTCTCTATGTGGTATGTACTGAAACTGTATATATTTGCTTAGCGGTTTTGGAAAATGACTAAGTTCCAATTTATGTCGTCTATTATTATTATTTTTTTTTTAAGCTGTACATGTGGAAAGTGCAGTTTGATGACAACATCGCATGTTGTTTACTTGATGTGCTTACTCGCCGATAGCTAAGTTAACAACACAGAGATATTTGAAGCAGTTTTACTCACCGAATGCGGTTCCAACACACGATCGTGACCCTTTTTCGTTGGGAATGCATTATCCTTAAGAAATAAACGATTTGCAAATCCGGCGTCAAACTGGGCCTTGTTTGTAAAACAAGGATCTTCGAAATGCAGGGAACACTCTTCCGGCAGAAGTGCCCTTAGGACCCATATAAGGAAATTCCGCTCCATCTAACATCACACAGAGCCATACTCGAAAAAAACTTTCCGAAACTTGTGACAAACCGGAATACTCTTTCAAACGTACAACTTAATTATTTGAACTTTGTCCATGTTTAGCATGGGAATCCAACTCTTTAACAGTGTAAAAAACTCTCAATATGCATGAAATAGCATTTCACCCCCCTTCACCCCCCCCCCCCCCTTTAAGAAAAAACTATGCTTTGATAAAAGCAAATAGAGATTATTGAACTTTCAAAAGATTTGTGAGTGACTTTGTGAGAGCACATAAGATCTTGGTCAGATGAAGATTTATTAAGAGAAGTTTCTGTCAAACAAATGAACTGTATTGTAATGCCAGCTGTAAAAAAGCCACTTCTGAGCAGCAGACAGGTGTTTGCAGCTACTGGAGTCTCAAGACCCTCTCCATGCAGATTGACTTCATGTGTTTCTTCAGGTTTCTACAGCCCCTGACTGAAATGCAGCTTTACACACAACTTTCCACTCTGCATGGAGAGGACCTTGAGACTCCAGTAGCTGTAAACACCTGTCTGCTGCTCAGCAGTGGCATTTTTACAGCTGGCATTACAAGTCAGATCATTTGTTTGACAGAAAAATTCCTTTATAAATCTTCATCTGACCAAGATCTTCTGTACTCTAAGTCACTCACAAATCTTTTGACAGTTCAATAATATATATTTGCAAAATATTGTTTGTTTTGACATCCTTTTGCAAATCATGGTTCAGTATTTTTCATCTTCCGAAAGATCTATCTTCCTCACCATATTTCATGAGGACTGTGAGTTGCTTAATAATGTTTAAAAACTTCTTAAAGTAGGGTTTCCATTTACCTAAGAAGATTGTTCTGGTTCGACAGATGCTGTTATGATATAGGTCAGCCAATAGAGGGCACCGAGGAGCAATGATAGGATGGGGGAGAGAGGGAGTGCAAGAATGCTGGGGAAGGGATGCACTGCCATAGCTAGGAAAAGTGAGCTGAATGAAAGGTAGTGTTTGACCCAGTGGCGTAGCCACGGGTGTGCCAGGGTGTGCCTGTGCCACCCACAGTGGCAGCTGGCACACTTAAAAATAGATGCAGAATTACAATACAAAATGCTTTGTAATGCTCTCAATACAAAATTTTTACTAAACTTGGGCTATTGTTGTTTACTTAGAAATATATATATATATATATATATATAAAATTTAAATCAACCCTTTCGCGTGTAAATTACAAATATTTTAACTGACCCCTTGTTTCCATGGCAACGCATCATGATTGTCACGTGACACACCGCAGCCACTAACAGATGTATCGGAATTCGTATTATTTAGTTTTTCATTTTTTATTAAAATATATATACAAACTTGCTTACCATGTCAACTATCTGATATTCCGATTCTTTGTTTAAAAACCTTTATTAATTATCTTGATCTATAATGAGACAGTTCAGAGTCCTGTCAGCCGGATTTAACGTACAGCACTTGAATTCCCCAGTTTCTCCCATAATACATGAAAGTAAGTGGCCATTGAACTAGATGAAGAATAGAGTAAACGTTGCACTGCTATGTCTGATATATGAATAATACACGTCTGCAAATTACACTCAATTAGATAGTTTTTGTGTGTATTTTGTGTGTGTATCAGTGTGTATTTTTGTGTGTAGTTTTTGTGTGTATCAGTGTGTATTTTACAAACTAACAATGTATTGTTTTACTAGTGATTATGTATATTTAAATGTGTGAAACCTAAAATAAACATTATGTGATTGAAAACACTGCCTATTAATTGTGATATATGACAAGCGCTGAGCACGACCATCTCTGGCTCAGTGTCAGCCAACGCGCGAAAGCTGTTTGAATCTGGCAGTTCTGTGACGCCACTGAACATTCTAAATCATACTCTCAGGGGCACAGAAATAAGAATCCAATATATGGTGCAATAATGCTAAACATTTTAAAATGTAATTTACATTTTAAATAATTTTTGTTAAAACATATCTGCCGACATATGGACTGCCAACCAATCAGCAAACAGCAGCTGACTGTGACCCCAGCAGTCTATGATATAAACAGATTATTTTTGATTGCACATTTGCTAGCTAGCAATATGTCGCAGAGCTCCTTTCTTAATTTTTTTTAGCAAAAAAACTTGGCTTGATTAAGAGCCGGACACAAGGCCTTAACGTTACACCTGATGAGGATGTTTCTCCCTCCCCAGGCCCAACATCAACAGTGTTGCCAGATTGGAAATGTCCAAGTATCATACCAGAAGTTCAAAATTATCGTATTTGGAAGAAAATTATTACATTTAACAATTAACTACATTTTGACACGACCTGCAAATTAACACTAGGAGTATGGTCGGATGGAAGCAGTGCGACAAAAATACTATCCCATAATTTTGCACAGTAATTTGACAATAAATGTGGCACACCCAGATTTTCATATGCACACCCAGAGTATCTTTTCTGGCTACGCTACTGGTTTGTCTCATCGCAAGTCACCCTTATGAACATGAAACATGGTGTCAGAAGTCAGAACCAACAAAGAAAGCTCCAGCAGAACAAGCAAGTTAATAGTAGAAATACTAATGGGCGACGCATTTGTCATCATCAGCAGCTAGCAGCCAAGGCATACAGCATCCCGGTTTCAGAACCCATGGACATGAAAGGTGATACATAAAGAAACTGGGCATTTTTCCGTGCACAATGGGACAATTATGAGATTGCCACAGGCATGGATAAAAAAATTTAGTAGCTATGCTACTGACAGTGATGGAAAAAAGAGTGCCATCAACTTCGACGCCATCTACACATGCCGTCGGCAGACAGGGAAGACCCGACTACAATACTAGATGCATTACAGCCACATTTTGAACCATGCAAGAACATGATCTACGAAAGATTTGTGTTTAATGACTGTAAACAAACTCAGTGTGAGAGAGCAGAACAGTTCATTTCAAAGCTAAGGAAGCTAGCAGATACATGTGAATTTGGTGAATTAAAGGGATAGTTCACCCAAAAATCTAAATAATGTTATTAATAACTCAACCTCATGTCGTTCCAAACCTCTGTGACCTCTGTTTATCTTCGCAACACAGTTTAAGATATTTTAGATTTAGTCCGAGAGCTCTCAGTCCCTCCATTGAAACTGTGTGTATGGTATACTGTCATAAAAGTAGACATAAAAGTAGTCCATGTGACAGCAGAGGGTCAGTTTCACGAGTTCATGCTTACATATAATTAGCTGAGGTATGGTATGCGTATTTGGTGTCTGTCCGGGGAAGGGCTCCGAGCTTGGGAATGGCCCAAACCTAGAATATCCCCCAGATGAGACTCGCTTGGGGCCATCAAGTATGGATCCCGACCGGGAGAACTCTCGCCGACGTTTGACGGGAGCACACGCATCAGACGGGTAAGCCTCGCCGGATGGGGAGAGGAAAAGAAAACCCTTGCTGGGAGGCTCTCGCTGCATCCGATGGGGTATCAATTCAGAACATTGAAAGGGTGAGCCTCGCCAGGCAGGGGGGAAAGATGTGAGTGTAGCTGAGTTTTTTTTGGTTTTTTTTGACAGTATTTGACATAAGGTTGAGACTCATGCCGTCGACAGTTAAGCCTCCCCTACCGTCAAATAGAAAGGTACAGTCATGTGGCCGGGAGACTCTCGCCGACGTCCGACAGGAGCTCACATGATGGAACGGGTAAGTCTCGCCGACCATAGATTGGAAAGTAAGGTTGTCTGGCCAGGAGGCTCTGACCGACATTCGACGGGAGTACACACAATCGAACGGGTAAGCCTCTCTAACCATAGAAAAGGAAAAGGTGAGTTTTTCTAACCGGGAGACTCTCGCTGACCTCCGACGGGAGCTTGTACTCCTGGCATCGAACGGGTAAGCCTCTCCGGATGAAAGACGATAAGGTAAAGAAGTTTGGCCAGGAGGCTCTCACCAGCATCCAACAGGAACTTCATGCTCGCTGTATCGGCTGGGTCAGCATTGCAGGCTGTAGGATGGAAGAGGTAAGTTTGGGTGGCCGTGAGGCTCTCGCTGACGTCCGATGGGAGCTTGTACTCGCAGCATCGCAAGAGAAAGCCTCGACAACCGTAGAATGGAAAAGGAGGTTCTCGCCGGCCTCCCGGAGGATCTGGATAGTGCATGGTGGAACTGACAGCTTGGGGCTGTAAAGAGAAAGGAAAGGTAGTCTGGCCAGGAGGCTCTCGCTGGCATCCGATGGGAGCACATGCATCGAATGGGTAAGCCTCGCTGGCTGAAGGATGGAAAAAGGCAAGTTTGTCTAGCCGGGAGGTTCTCGCCGACCTCCGATGGGAGCTTCCTACTCATGGCATTGAATGGGTAAACCTCTACGGGCATAGAAGGAAAGGTAAGTTTTGTGGCCGGGAGGCTCTCGCCGGCATTGAATGGGAGCACGCGCATTGAATGGGTAAGTGTTTCTGGCTGTAGGAAGAAAAGGTAAGGTTTTCCTAGCCTGGAGACTCTCGCCAACGTCCAATAGGAGCACACGCATTGAATGGGTAAGTGTTACTGGCTGTAGGAAGAAAAGGTAAGGTTTCCCTAGCCTAGAGACTCTCGCCAACGTCCAATGGGAGCACACGCATCGAACGGGTAGCCTTGCTGGCTGTAGAGTAGAAAGTCTCGCCCGCATCTTGATCACGCAAGTAAATGGTGAAATATGTCCCTAAATATATGCAGATATGTTCACTGAATATACACTTAACAGCGCACTCAGATCACTAGGATCGAGTCAGTTAGAAATACCAAGGGTTCACACAAAACAAGAGGAGTCCGCCTAGTTTCTATGCCACACGCAGCTGGAATTGGCTTCCAGAAGAGATCAGATGTGGTAAAATAGTCACATTTAAATCTAGACTTAAAACTCATCTGTTTAGCTGTGCATTTATTGAATGAGCACTTGTATTTTCACAGTTTTTTTTTTTTTTTTTTGTAAGATCATTTTCTGTTTCTAACAGGGTTTTTTTATTCATTTTAAATAAATTTTTTAATCATTTTAAAGTTTAAAAAATTGCTTGTTTTATTTATTATATAATTTTCCTTCATAATTATTTTACTTTTGTTTTATGTAAAGCACTTTGAATTACCATTGTGTACGACATGTGCTATATAAATAAACGTGCCTTACCTATATAAAATTGGTCCTGCCAGAATAATTGCATGCAACTTATGTATGTATCCTCTCAGTGAGGTTTAAACATGCACAGTAAGGTAAATATAATGTCTTCTGACATTTCGATGTGGATGGCTAGCCTTTAAAAAATGCTTTGGCTTCATGGTTAAATGGCATCGTCATCCAACAGAATTACATCATAACCTTGTTTAACAACTTTAATGTTATGAGCTTTGGTAAACCGAAGTCTTGAATCAAAGGCAATCATCACCAATGATTGCCTTTGCCATTACGTCTAGCGCAACAGAACCGATGAACCATTTTCTACAACCGGTTTATTGAATCGAACGGTCCGAAAGAACTACTGGTGATCCGGGTTTGGAACGACATGAGGGTGAGTTATTAATGACATAATTTGGATTTTTGGGTGAACTATCCCTTTAAGGGAAGAGCTGATTCGTGACTGTGACTCAAGTCCACAAGCACAGATGTTACGCAAACCAAACCTCACACTAAACACGGCTATGTGTTGCGTGAGTGAACAGGCGCAACTGCAAATACAGAAAATAAGCGGAGCAGAGTGAGATGACATCAACTTCACTTACCGAAAAAAGTACTCTGAACGCAACAGGCAGGGGTACAAACAGGCAAACGTATCTGAATATCACAAAAAAGGCAACATAACAACTCATGCCATTACTGTGGATCACTGCGTGTGTGGCAAGAAGGGATACACAGTAGCAGACTACGCCACAATGGGAGTTACACCCAAAGAATTTGTTATCTTGTTCTAACCAGGCACTCAAGTTCGTGGATGGATCAGCCAGAGACAGTGGTCCAGTACAAAAATAGAATTTTTATTTTTTACTTAAAAACACACAATAATCACAGCAAACATAGAAGGGAATCTTCACAGCAAACAAAATACACAGTACACCAAATCAAAAACCAAAACACACACACACACACACACACACACACACACACACGAGAAGAGGAGAACAGGGCAGAATCTTACCAGTGTGAGACTAGTGGCACGAGCAATGAGCATTCATAAGACACCCCAATCACCAGTGTCGAATTCACACACACACCACAAGGGAAATGACCACACTTGGTGAACACACAGCCACAGCACACACCAAGGGACCCACCACCACAAGGGGCACCGCTCCCACTGACAGTTCTCAGCACCTGGAAAAAACGGACAGTTGAAAGTTAAACAAAACTTAAACAAAACACTTAAACAGGTTGCAGAAATAATATAGACAAAAACAATTAAAGTGGTGCCAGCTAGCCCAGCAAACACACTTTATACTCAACCACTGATTCCCAAAAATAACAGAAAGGATCAAACGGAGTTAAACTGGAAGTATCAAACTGAGTTGAACCGGCAATAGTGTAACACGCCAGCCAGCCGTCTGTAAACTCGAGCTAACCACAGGTCCAATAATCATAGATCCCGGGTGAACAAAGCCACCAGGTACGACGAAAGTTCATACACAAGACATAACAGTAAAACATAAGCAAAACCGCAGTTGTTCAGCATCAATATACCCAACTGGCGGCCGCACCCCCGGTTAAATAGCATTCCTTATGATTAACAACATTGCGTCACAGGCCCTGAGCTCTGATTGCTGATCACAGGGCGCACACTCAGCTGGTAAAAGGGCTGCTGCCAGACCGGGGATTCTATAGCATAAAACATTCCCTGTAAGCTCACATTATAAAGTTAACGAGTGGAAAGAGAAACTAAGCTAACCATACCTGCGGCGCTACCGTAGACCGGTAACCAGGCAGACATCAGGTCGCTGGGCAGGTAAACAAGACAAGTCGCGTACCGGTGGCATCATTTGTCAAAAGAAAAGTCCCGGTTTATAAAGGGAAGTAGTCCTCGCGATTGGCTCAAAGTTAACTTCCCAGAACCACTCACAGCTGCAGCAAATTAAGCGTCACTTAGGGAGGCATGAGCCAGATAACTGCATCCTGCTACACGTGCAAAAGCTAAATGCCCCGCTTTTGGTGTAACCTGTAAAACATGTGGCAACCGAAATCATTACGCATGCATTTGCAAACAAAAACAAAACAAGCCAAAGCTGAATTTATTAGAGGAAGACATCCAGTCTGAAGAACAAGCAGATGCAATGTGGTACTTCTCACATGTAAAATTGCATGCAAGCCAACCAAAGTAAATGGTTTATAAATCTGAAGCTGACCCCACATAATGCAAAATCATTCAATGACGATTCCCATCATACCATGAAGTGCTAGCTAGACACAGGCTCCACAGTCAATGTAACCGATTTTTGTGACCTCCAACGCTTACTGCAAGATGGCAATCCATCTTTAATGCCCAGCAAAGCCACACTCAAGCTGTATGACGGCATGCTAATCAAGCCTAAGAGTGAATGTGACCTCAAATCAGTCCATGAAGGGCGCAAATACATGATTCCAAGTAATGAGACATCACATACTGCATGCCACTGCTTTCAGCTGAAACCTGCCAGAAACTCAATTTACTTCAAATAAACACCAACCATGTAATACACAATATTGACACAAAAGAGGTGTCAGGCGCACCCAACACAATGGATGAAATCATCTCCATGTATGATGATGTGTTTGATGGATTAGAATGCCTCCCAGGGGAGCTACACCTTGAGATTGATTCCACAGTCCAGCCTGTGCAGCAGTTACCAAGACAGATTCCTATTCCCATCAAATAAAAACTTATCAAAGCAGATGACTGACAGACAAGGATGTTGAATGGACGGGGCTACAAATGCATGATGCTGCTCTGGAGAAGATCACAGATTTAGTCACTCACTACCCTGTACTGAAATACTATGACATCAAAGAGAAGGTCACACTGCAATATGATGCCAAGCGAGAAAGGTTTAGGGGCAGCCCTCCTGCAGAATGGACAACTTGTAGCATTGCGTCCAGGACAATGACATGCTGAGATTGAGAAAGAATGCCTTGCCATTGTCTTTGCATGTGATAAATTTGACCAGTATTTGCAGACATAGCATTCCCCTTGAGGTATCCACAGACAACGGACCGTCATTCAGTGGCATAGACTTTCAGGAATTCGCAGAGGAATGGGACTTTAACCATGTCACATCATGACAAATCACAGCCAACGCAATAGTAAAGCAGAGTCAGCTGTAAAAATAGCAAAAACACTGATTAAAAAATTATGTTAATTAGGTTATGTTGTGTTTTTTTTTTTTATCACATGTACATTTATACCGTAAATTATAAAGGATATTGTTGAACAAATGTATGGTCACATTTTATTTTAAGGTCCAATTCTTGCTATGAATTAACTATTTACTACAACTTTTGCCTCAATAAAATTCTTTTTAAGTTTAGGTACTGTATAGGATAATGAATGTAGAATATAGTCATGCAGAATATATGCTTTATAAGAACTAATAAATAGCCAGTACGTTAGTAATATGCATGCTAATAAGCAACTAGTTTATAGTGAGAATTGGTACAAAATTATATACCATTACTTAGCAAAATTACATACATTACAGTATTTAAGTAAATATATCGTCTGAAATTCCTAATGTGTTATTTAACATAGTAATATATTAAAGGGTTAGTTTACCCAAAAATTATAATTAGCCAATACCCAGGTTCTCCACCAGACATCATAGGCTTTCTCAGATGGCTGCAGAAACTTTGCTCCACCCAAAACTCTTCATGTGGTTGGCTGTAACTTCCAAGAAAGATGAACTGGACCGTAATGTGGCCACAGAGTGACAGTCAGTGCACCACTACTGTGGTTGGGAGATCTGACTGTGAGAGATTCAGGAAAGAAGAGTTTTAAGGAAATTATTTTGACAGCCCCTTAAACAAATACAGTAGGGCAAAAACCATGGTACACATACACTGATATTTATTTTTACCCCCACCCTATCGAAACTGGATGTCTTTTTGAATAAGAGACTTATTTCCATTCTGCACCTATCAATTTCGACTGAAGGATTAAACAGTTTTCTCTGTTCTTCTTCCAGTTACAATACCTCAGCAGACAAATATAGTTCTCGATGCCCTTTTACTGGCAATTAATTCATTTTTTTGTGTCTGGGATGGAAGTGTGTTTAAAGCATCTGCTAGTCTATCATTTGTCTATGCATAGTGTAATCTTTATTTTCTTTATTCTATGGTTGAGCCCATTAAATTATCTAGTGTTTCTATATTTTTTCCACTTCAAACCAATAAATGACAATTCTAATTAAATGAAAATATTCTAGAGCATGACATCCTAATGCATAAAGTCCTTTCACCACCAGTGCTTAACTGCTAGTAGTTAGTAGTTAGCCTAGCAGCATAAATGGAAATAATGGGGCTTTCACGCTGGGTATATTTTCTCCATTCAGGATCTAAGATTCCAGTTGTTCCTGGGAGCCCGTTATCCCCACAGCATTGGTGACTTGACTCTACCCAACCCTAGTCCAATATGCATTTATCTTGCATTGTCACAAACACGAGAGCATGCATGATAGAGAACACAACATGGGTCAGTTTTTTTTTTATTTTGCTGCAAGACATTTACATTTATGTGCTTTCTCCTATTAACAAACAATTTCTTTTGAGGAAGAAGCTGGTAGCAAGCTATTAATGTACTGTTCTGATTACAATCACTGTGCACAATTACACTACACACCCAGTTTTACTCCTATGTACTTGCTCATATCTAGGGTAAGCTATCACCACTGTCATGCCCTACAAGTATTTCATTAACCTCAGCTAAAGTGTGTGCGCTAGTCTGGATCCTAGTCTGAGAATGAATTCCAGTTCCATTGTTTATGCCTTTTTAATTGCAAACTTTCCTCCATCTTATGGACTGGGATGTCCAACATTGCTAACATTGCACAAGTGCACACTAATGGCAAAACTTGGGATTGATTTAAGTTGAATGCCCTAAGCCCCTAATACTCTATAGAGCTGATTTATTAACTTTTTTATTTTTTATTTTGTGAACTGTTCCATAGTTGTTCGAGTGACAACATTCCATTTTTTTTCATGTGAACCATGCTCTATTTCAACCATTATGCCATTATGAAAGCAGCCAAAATTACAGCAACAATTTACAGCTACAATTATGTGTTACAAAAATAATTATTAGCATTATTAACATTATTATTATTAACCCAAAAAACTTTTTCCATTTGCCATAACTCAGACTAACAGATTGTCCTCTGCATCACTGGTGCCTGCAATGCTTGTTTCTTGTTTTCTAAATATATGTTCTGTTTTTAGACAGAGCTTTTGTCAATTCCAGTAGTTCCTCTGGATGGGTGGAAAGATCTAATGATTAATATGCTGACTGATGGACAAAATAATGAACAGGGTAAGAGAGATACTTTTTTTCAACTGTATATTGTGTTTAGTTACATAGGTTTCAGTGTTTTGCAAAAAAACAAACATCACATTGCATAAATAAATATATAAGAAATATTTGGGTAAAATTAGCATGCATATTACTAACTTATTAGCTGTTTATTAGTAAGTACTAATAAACAGCTTACTAATATGATATAGATATAGATATTAGTATATAGATATTAGTATATTTATTAGCTTACTAATAAGTAATTAGTAAGTACTAATAAAGAACATTTTATTGCTTGACCAAATTGTAGATGCCTTAATATTACCCCATTGTTAATAGTGAGAATTGGTTGCCAAACTGAAGTGTACGGAGCCCCTCTGGTCACACTTTGTCAAAAAGAAATATATATATATAACTAACTCGTGGCCTCAAGATAAGTTAACTCGTGGCCTCAAGATAAGCTAACTCGTGGCCTCAAGATAAGCTAACTCGTGGCCTCAAGATAAGCTAACTCGTGGCCTCAAGATAAGTTAACTCGTGGCCTCAAGTTAACTCGTGGCCTCAAGATAAGCTAACTCGTGGCCTCAAGATAAGCTAACTCGTGGCCTCAAGATAAGTTAACTCGTGGCCTCAAGATAAGTTAACTCGTGGCCTCAAGATAGTGAAGTGTCCGACACATGGACCCTTTGTTATTAAACTGGACCCTGTAGTGTAGTGCAATGTAATACTTCACATTATGTGCAATATTATCTGTTTTAATATTCAGTGTAATAGAATTTGCTGCAGTTCTGTTTCTATTTATTTACTAGTACTGTTCATCACAATTTATTCAATTCTGTTAATACAGTAATGTAAATCTTGTAGGCTGCATTTCCATAGTCCTTTATAATTCTTCTTCATATTTTATAGCATATTTTTATACTTTTTACATGTATATAGGCTACTAGTTTATTTACCAACTTCTATTATTATTTATATTCATTTAAATGTCTTGATGTGCACATCAACTGTGACACAAGAATTGTCCCCCGGGTTATCAATATCAATAAAGATCAAAGTATTTCTGATTCTGATTTTAAGATAGCCTATAGTAGTGTGCAGACTGGTTCATTAATTATGGAAGTGTTTCACATTTTGGAAAAGCATGTCTGTGTAGCCTACGATAAAACGTCAGCAGAAGGCGTTTTAGGCTTAGGTCACGGTACCTCCGTCTGGCTGTATGTATTTATGTGTATTTCCCGGTATTTCCCAGTTGATGGCAAGGAGTTGCGGGATGAGAATGCGTTAGATGATCATATAATTAATTGTGACGGCTTTACAGAAGTAAGAGTGTTTTAATTAGAATGGTTAACATTTAGTTAGATGGCAAATTACTGAGTTAAGATAACTGCAAAACATAAGAGATCGCTAATGTGTCGTCATCATGACGTTTTCCCAGTGGTGAACGCAAAGCATTTTGGGAATCCGCAGCACAAGCATTAGGCGCTAGACTTCTTTGCATGAGGGAAGAACACAGTGTTCAAAATGCTGTCTACCTATAAACTGCAATAGTCGTTCTCACGATAGAAGTGGCATAAAGGTTAAGAATGGAATATCATTTTATCGTTTTCCAGCGTGGAAAAATAATAGTACAAGCCATGTTTCAGAGGTGACAAAAAGGAGACGAATGGCATGGATAGCGAGAAGGGTCTGACTGCAAGACGGGGGCGTAACTTGAAGTTGTTCAAATCACACACAACCACGCGAGACCTCAAAACGAGATTTTGTCGGGATGCGTTCGAAACCGCATACCCTTTAATTAGGCACTTAATTTCAATAAGTACTAACTTAAGGAGCGCTAAAAGAGTTTATACTCTACAGCCTAAATGCATATGTATGAAGTATGAATCCAAATTGTATATCATCATCCGCTATGTTGATCATGTGACCTACAAAGTAAAAACAAGCACAAAAACGTAAAAGACATAAGTGACAGGTTTAATTATTGTATTTGTAATTATCTTGATAATGAAGAACATGTTGCAGAAACGGCTGCCTTTTTATTTTGTGATTGTAGTATAGCCAATACTTTTTATTTAATTTTTTTATATTTTTAACTCCACTAATGTGATCAAGTGTTATCCTTAAAGCATTTGTTTTTAATTAGAAAACCCAAAATCGTTATCTCTTTAATATTTTTTAAAATAATTTTACGTGAAAAACGTTTTTCTTTTATAGTATCTCATACTATGATGAACACATAATTTTTTTTATTTACTGTTTTATCGCATTATTATTGTTTATTGTCAGATACAAGCTCTTACCATGATCTTTTATGTAATAATTTATGTAATCACATGAAAGGCTGCAGTGATGAGCATTGAGTAGACAGAGTCAGTTTATCGCGTGGATGCAGTGATCTCGTCATTATTGCAACACGTTATCTCACAAAATGCTTTCACCACAGCTAACAGCAAACACATGAATACAGTAAGAGCTCCGTTGTGCAGCATAACAGCGTCATTCATTGTAACGGCAGTCTGGGCAAGTGTGCAGATATACTCGCGAAGTGTAACAGCTCCGGAAAAAAGCGAGCATTCTTTGATCGCTCTCTGTAGTTAAATCACAATTTAAATAACAGATTTGTTTCATGCTACTAAGAGAAACAACGTGAAGTTAATTGTTTAGTCACTGGCTTGATTCACTGATGCATAAACAGTATTAAACGATTTAGAAAGAAAGTCTGTGTGAACTTGAATGATTAGCTACCCATCAGAAATCACTGATCACAGATCAGGCATTAATGAACACTGTTACTCACTGTTTGTGCCAGTGCCGTCAAATCCATATCATAAAAGTCTGTTTGAAACGCCTGTGCTGACATTGCGACTGAATTATATGTAAATATTTGGGTGGGCAAAGCAGAGAAAGGGGAGGTAACAATTCTCGTTACAACGTCACAACGAAGAGATTCAAGATCAGCCCGTTTGAGCTTCCATTTTCTCAAAGGCAGAGAAAGATAGAAAAATCTCAATTTACACCGATTCAAATTTCTATAAACTTGGGGAGCATATACAGGCTAGGGGAACTCATATTAATGTTAAAAAACCTCAGAAAGTGAAAAATTCATGTCATAGGAGTTTTTAAAGACTTATTTATTTCATCATTTAAAGACTTCATGGACTATGCTTTAATTCTTCATGGTTCATCCTTCACTGTGGGTTTCTCGGAGGAGGAATGCATCCCTGTACCTGAACCTCATCTCAAAATGACTGCCAACACAGAGACTTTTCATAAGATGGCTGCCAGCCCAGAGACTGTTCACAAAATGGCAACCCTTCCAGATGGCCACCATTACTGAGTCTCTTCCCATCATGTTGACTAGCCAAGAGACTCTTTCCAGCTGCCAGCACAGAGTCTTTTCACAAGATGGCTGCTACTTCTGAGTCTCGTCCCGTCAAGGCCAGCATTCAAGGGCCTCCTCACATCAAGCCTTCCAAGCCAGAGCCTGCTCCAGTCAAGTCTGCAATGTCTGAACCTCATCATGTCATGGCCCATCATGTCATGGCCATCACACCAGATCCTCCAGCTATCGTGGATGTCAAGCCAGAGTCTTTATCTGTCACAGATGCCACTCCAGTTTTCCTGGTCATTAAAGATGTCACATTTGAAGACACCCAGGTATTCCACTGGTGTTTGAGGCTGTTTTCCAGTCTGACTGACCTACCGCTGATGTCGGTGCGAGGGGCAGGCATCCCAGTGACCTCAGCCCCCCGGCCACTATGTACTCTAGCCTACTGGCTGCTACACGCTCTAGCCTGCCAGCCACTACACAATCTAGCCTGCCAGTTGCGATACACTCAAGATCACTGGTCTCAGCACTCATAGGCTTGCAAACATTTACCAGTCACAGTGCCATCTGTCTCAGAGACAGACGCTGTGCTCTCTGTCCTACCTGTGATGGCTTTGGCCATTCTATGCATTTAAGCAGCAAACACCGCCATAGCTTTTCCAGAGCTGGCAGCTTTTGCTGCAGAACCTCCCTAGGTGGTGGCACCTGCTCTAGTCTCTAAATCTGCTCCAGAGCCCACACCAGTCCCTGAATCCACTCCAGAGCCTGCTTCTATCCCTGAGTCAGATCCAGGGCCATGCTCCACTCCCTTATTCCGTTCCAGAGTCTGCTTCAGTCCCTGAGTCCATTCCCAAATCCACTCCATTCCCTGAATCTGCTCCTGAGCCTACTTTACTCCCTGAATCTGCTGCAGAACCTCCAGAGGTGGTGACACCCAATGCATAACCTCCATTGATGTCAACCTTTAGAGGTGGCAGCTTCTACTGCAGAACCTTCTGAGTTGGCATTGTCCACATCATCTCCTCTCAAGGCACTGGCACCCACTTCTCAACTCTATTCTTACCCTGTTCCTCCCTAGGGGGCAGTTTCCATTCTCTGTTTGCTTGGTCTTGGCCAAGGGGGCCATTGCTGAACTCTCTCTTTGCCCTGTCACAACCAAGGAGGCTGTTCCTGAATTCTCTGATTGCCCTGTCACAGCCAAGGGGGCTGTCTTTAAACCCTCTGACTGTCCTGTCATGGCCAAGGAGGCCATTCCTGAACTCTCTGTTTGCCCTGTCATGGCCAAGGAGGCTATTTCTGAACTTTCTGTTTGCCCTGTGCCGGCCAAGGAGGCTGTTTCTGAACTCTCTGTTTGCCCTGTGCCGGCCAAGGAGGTTGTCTGTGAACTCTCTGACTTTCTTGTCACGGCCAATTAGGACATCTGTGAACTCTCTGCCTGCCTTGTTATGGCTGTAGAGACCGTTGTTAACCTTTCTGAGCTCTCTATTCCAGTCTTGCCTGATCCACTATGGTGGTTCCCTATCAGTTCCACCCTGGTGGTAATCAGCTCCATCCTGGTCTTCAGCTCTTGTCTGGTGGTCTTCAACTCCATCGAGAAGGGTCTGGCTGCAGACTTGCACTTGCACTTTCAGACTTGCATTCTCAGACTTGCACTCTCAGACACTTGTGCTTCCGCTAGCGACGTCACTTGCAGTCTTTATTATTTTTTTTTATTTTTTTCTATTTATTGATAACTTTTTGTATGAATCTTTCAACATTTTACAACTGTAGCCAGGTGGTGAAGACAAGAAATTACAATGTCACTTGCAATCGCTACTTGCATTCTCAGACTTGCACTCTCAGACACTTGCTTCCGCTAGTGACGTCACTTGCAGTCTTTATTTATTTATTTTTTTTTTTGTTCTATTAATTTATAAGTTTTTGTTTGAATCTCTCAACATCTTACAACAGTAGCCAGGTGGTGAAGACAAGAAAAAAGAAACTAAATTACAATGTCACTTGCAATCGCTACTTGCACTCTCCGCTACCTGTGACGTCACTTGGAATCAACACAAATCGTGCATGTTGCCAATGGAGACAAGACGCTGTGGTGGTGATTAAACAATTAAAACTACATTAGTAGGCCTACTACTATACACAAAGTATTTCGTTAAGCGTTTTCCTTCTGTAGAAAAAAACAAACACTTAATATGGCATAATGTATTAGGATACGTTGTTCAATTAAAAGACCAAATTTGATATATAGTTATTATTTAATGTACAACAAGGCAAGCAGATGGCTATGAACAAAATGCGAACGCTTAATGTGGCCTAATAACAGACAATTAAAGATGATAAAGACAATTCAGTAGGCATAGCCTATATGTCTTGTTGTTGACTCAACAAATATACAGACCAGCAAATATGAACGTGCATTGTGAAATGCATTAAGTGATTTTAAAAGGATCAGCTCCGTACAGGCAAGCAGACGAGTACCGAACGCAGTGTGTTAAATTGTACATTAAACGTTTTCCTCCTATAGAAAATCATTATAAATAAAACACATAATGTAGCTTAATGGACAAAGACAGTGATATAAACGAGTTGTAGACAGTTTATTCTATATGGAAAAATGCTTAACGCTAAACTTTCCTCGTTGCGTTTATTTACCACCACAGCTTCTTGTCTCCATTGGCAAAAAGCACGATTTGAGTCGAGTGCAAGTAGCGATTGCAAGTGACATTGTAATTTAGTTTATTTTTTTCTTGTCTTCGCCACAATAAAAAATAAAGACTGCAAGTGACGTCACTAGCGGAAGTGCAAGTGTCTGAGAGTGCAAGTCTGAGAGTGCAAGTGCAAGTCTGCAGCCAGACCCTCTTGACTCCATCTGCTCCACCGTGGGGATTTCCAGTCCTGTTTGTTGTGCTGGACGTCTGCTCTACTGTGGGGATCTCTGGTCCCATTCGCTCTGCTGTGGTGGTCTTTGGAGGGTGCTCATATCTCTGGTTCATCTTAATAAAGCTGCGTTTGGATCTCCAACATTAAACTCAATTTCCTTAAAAATGAAAATGACATTATTGTTCACTGTTTAGGTGAATTAATATTAATCTAAATAAATATATTATTGAGCTGGAGGTAGAAACAGTGCACAGTACACACGCATATATATGTGTGTGTGTGTACTTGTTTTTCTATTCTGGTGGGGACTTAAACCTGAATACACACAGACTCATGGGGACTCGTGTCACGGTGGGGACCTAAATTGAGGTCCCCACGGGTAAACAAGCTAATAAATTACACAGAATGAAGTTTCTTGAAAATCTAAAAATGCAGAAAGTTTCCTGTGAGGATTAGGTTTAGGGGTAGAGTTGGTGTAGGGCGATAGAAAATACAGTCTGTACATAATAAAAACCATTACACCTATGGAGAGTCCCCACAAGTATAGCTGACCAGACGTGTGTGTGTGTGTGTGTAAAGACCTCTAACACTAGCTTGCTCTGTTCTTTTTTTATAGTTTTATTTTTAATTTGTTATATTATTTAAAAGCCCATGCTACGTGTACTGTGTAAACCTGACTGAGACTTGTTATAGCACTTATATTTCATTGCTCTTTTTGTTGTTTTTAATTGCTTCCACTGCCCTCATTTGTAAGTCGCTTTGGATAAAAGCGTGTGCTAAATGAATAAATGTAAATTTAATGTATATTATTTTTATTTTATTTTTTTCATGTCAATAATTGGACTACATGGAGGAATTATATCAGAAAGATATCCAACAATGTCTTGAATAATGGAAATTTACATGGATGAAAACAAATCCTTATGAACTCATGTCAAGCTAGATGAATCTGTCATGGTAATGCTGATGCAGTGTCGGAAGCTTTTTTGTCTTTTTTAACAGAGAGATACTCTGTGGAAAATTAAAGTTTTAAGGAAAAAAATTTTTAAAAAGTGACAGAAATGAGAGAAGTCTGTGTGAAAACAAGTCTTAATTAACTAATTCTCTGTTTGTTGAGAGGTGTTGAACAGAGGGTATCCAACCCAAATTGTGATGATTCTGCATTTCCTTTGGAAGGATGTTAGAATAAAATTAATTCCTTTATTCATAGTGCTTTACATAATACTTCTTGTTTTGAAGCAGATTTACATAGTGAAACAGGAAAATAGTTCGTCAATGATGCAAGAAGACAAAAACAGGCTTTTTTTTTTTTTAGCTTAAACAGTCTTTTTATGTCAAACCAGTATAACAACTACACTGACATCTGATTATGCAAGAAACCTTCATGAAGTAATTTCTTTCAGAATGCATTGCTTACTAAGGGGGCATGAATGGTTACAGAGGAAGGAAGTATAAGAGGCTTATTTTTGTAGGTCTCCACTTGTAGATTGGTTACTACAGAGAGAGAACTGCTTGACCACAGTCTCACTTTGGACTGCAAACACTAGGCACAAGACGTACATGCATGTAGATGTCCATGAAATCGAATAAAATGAACAGAAAATAGAACTTCCCCCTCATTTGTTACCTTTCATCAAGCATGAGTTATTACTCTTGGCTGTGAGGTGTCAAACACATAAATGACTGCTGTGATGTTTTTTTGAAATACGTAATGGTGAATTCTTGGCAATAATCACCTGGAAGCCATTAGGTAGGTGCCATGGACTGTAGGCTGTGCTATCACATTACAGTTTAAAAATAACTATTATTGGAATAAAGCATAAGATCAGTTAGACATGGGCTGAGTGCGAAATAAAAGGCTGCCTTGCTTACCTCCCTGCCCTTATGAAGGATTTTATTTATTTATTTATTTTATAAATAAATAAATGCTTTTAGACATATGTCCAAGCCATCATGATCACATCTAATGATCTAACTAAGATTAATAACTAATTCAAGTCCAGTAAAAGAAATGGATTGTTTGACTCCAAGTCAAGGCTGAGATCAGGACAGGGTTGAGATTTAGTCTGAATGATTCACAAAACATAAAAATGGCTTTCTTTAGAGTGAATAAAACCTGGTTTCATGCCAGTGTCACATTATTCTCTGAATGTCCACAGTGTGCTCCAGTCCAGAGACACAATACAGAGCAGATCATATGCACAAGTCGACACAGAACATCAAAATATCTGCAGAGTTTTGGACAAGATGTTCCTCTAAATGCTCCATGGCACCATGAAAATATGGTCTTGGACTCAGGCTCAAGACAGTACTACAGATTTGAGTACTACAGAACTGCTATACTGCACAGAGAGATGGTTTTAAGTTAATATTCAGGTAACTCTCAGTAATGTTCTTTACATTCAATGTGAGCAATCAATCAATCAATCACCTTTATTTATATAGTGCTTTAAACAAAATACATTGCGTCAAAGCACTGAACAACATTCATTTGGAAAACAGTGTCTCAATAATGCAAAATGATAGTTAAAGGCAGTTCATCATTGAATTCAGTTATGTCATCTCTGTTCAGTTGAAATAGTGTCTGTTTTTATTTGCAATCAAGTCAATGATATCGCTGTAGATGAAGTGACCCCAACTAAGCAAGCCAGAGGCGACAGCGGCAAGGAACCGAAACTCCATCGGTGACAGAATGGAGAAAAAAACCTTGGGAGAAACCAGGCTCAGTTGGGGGGTCAGTTCTCCTCTGACCAGACGAAAACCAGTAGTTCAATTCCAGGCTGCAGCAAAGTCAGATTGTGCAGAAGAATCATCTGTTTCCTGTGGTCTTGTCCTGGTGCTCCTCTGAGACAAGGTCTTTACAGGGGATCTGTATCTGGGGTTCTAGTTGTCCTGGTCTCCGCTGTCTTTCAGGGCAGTAGAGGTCCTTTCTAGGTGCTGATCCACCATCTGGTCTGGATACGTACTGGATCCGGGTGACTGCAGTGACCCTCTGATCTGGACACAGACTGGATCTCGTGGCCACGGTGACCTCGGAACAAGAGAGAAACAGACAAATATTAGCGTAGATGCCATTCTTCTAATGATGTAGAAAGTACGGTGTTATGTGAAGTGTTTCCGGTTCCGGTTTACCTAATTAATGCAGCCTAAAAATCCTTTAACGGATTTGGATATTAAAAGCATATTAGTATGTTATGTGTATGCCAGGTTAAAGAGATGGGTCTTTAATCTAGATTTAAACTGTAAGAGTGTGTCTGCCTCCCGAACAATGTTAGGTAGGTTATTCCAGAGTTTAGGCGCCAAATAGGAAAAGGATCTGCCGCCCGCAGTTGATTTTGATATTCTAGGTATTATCAAATTGCCTGAGTTTTGAGAACGTAGCGGACGTAGAGGAGTATAATGTAAAAGGAGCTCATTCAAATACTGAGGTGCTAAACCATTCAGGGCTTTATAAGTAATAAGCAATATTTTAAAATCTATACGATGTTTGATAGGGAGCCAGTGCAGTGTGGACAGGACCGGGCTAATATGGTCATACTTCCTGGTTCTAGTAAGAACTATTGCTGCTGCATTTTGGACTAGCTGTAGTTTGTTTACCAAGCGTGCAGAACAACCACCCAATAAAGCATTACAATAGTCTAACCTTGAAGTCATAAATGCATGGATTAACATTTCTGCATTTGACATTGAGAGCATAGGCCGTAATTTAGATATATTTTTGAGATGGAAAAATGCAGTTTTACAAATGCTAGAAACGTGGCTTTCTAAGGAAAGATTGCGATCAAGTAGCACACCTAGGTTCCTAACTGATGACGAAGAATTGACAGAGCAACCATCAAGTCTTAGACAGTGTTCTAGTTTATTATAAGCAGAGTTTTAGGCCCTATGATTAACACCTCTGTTTTTTCTGAATTTAGCAGTAAGAAATTACTCGTCATCCAATTTTTTATATCGACTATGCATTCCATTAGTTTTTCAAATTGGTGTGTTTCACCAGGCTGCGAGGAAATATAGAGCTGCGTATCATCAGCATAACAGTGAAAACTAACACCATGTTTCCTGATGATATCTCCCAAGGGTAACATATAAAGCGTGAAGAGTAGCGGCCCTAGTACTGAGCCTTGAGGTACTCCATACTGCACTTGTGATCGATATGATACATCTTCATTCACTGCTACGAACTGATGGCGGTCATATAAGTACGATTTAAACCATGCTAATGCACTTCCACTGATGCCAACAAAGTGTTCAAGTCTATGCAAAAGAATGTTGTGGTCAATTGTGTCAAACGCAGCACTAAGATCCAATAAAACTAATAGAGAGATACACCCACGATCAGATGATAAGAGCAGATCATTTGTAACTCTAAGGAGAGCAGTCTCAGTACTATGATACGGTCTAAATCCTGACTGGAAATTCTCACATATACCATTATTCTCTAAGAAGGAATATAATTGTGAGGATACCAACTTTTCTAGTATCTTGGACAGAAAAGGGAGATTCGAGATTGGTCTATAATTAACAAGTTCTCTGGGGTCAAGTTGTGGCTTTTTTATGAGAGGCTTAATAACAGCCAGTTTGAAGGTTTTGGGGACATATCCTAATGACAATGAGGAATTAATAATAGTCAGAAGAGGACCTATGACTTCTGGAAGCACCTCTTTTAGGAGCTTAGATGGTATAGGGTCTAACATACATGTTGTTGGTTTAGATGATTTAACAAGTTTATACAATTCTTCCTCTCCTATAGTAGAGAATGAGTGGAACTGTTCCTCAGGGGGTCTATAGTGCACTGTCTGATATGATACGGTAGCTGACGGCTGAATGGTTGCAATTTTATCTCTAATAGTATCGATTTTAGAAGTAAAGTAGTTCATAAAGTCATTACTGTTGTGGTGTTGGGAAATGTCAACACTTGTTGAGGCTTTATTTTTTGTTAATTTAGCCACTGTATTGAATAAATACCTGGGGTTATGTTTGTTTTCTTCTAAAAGAGAAGAAAAGTAATCAGATCTAGCAGTTTTTAATGCTTTTCTATAGGATATGCTACTTTCCCGCCAAGCAATACGAAATACCTCTAGTTTTGTTTTCCTCCAGCTGCGCTCCATTTTTCGGGCTGCTCTCTTTAGGGTGCGAGTATGCTCATTATACCATGGTGTCAAACTGTTTTCCTTAACCTTCCTTCAGCGTAAAGGAGCAACTGTATTTAAAGTGCTAGAAAAGAGAGAGTCCATAGTTTCTGTTACATCATCAAGTTGTTCTGAGGTAACAGAGCGTGATCCCCTGATTTATACTCAAATGTGCCAGGAAATTATAAAAAGACAAATTAGAGGCTAATTTACCTTCTGATAATCCACGCCTTGCCTGCTAGGAGGCATAATGTACTTCACTTCATCTACAGCGATATCATTGACTTGATTGCAAATTAAAACAGACACTATTTCAACTGAACAGAGATGACATAACTGAATTCAATGATGAACTGCCTTTAACTATCATTTTGCATTATTGAGACACTGTTTTCCAAATGAATGTTGTTCAGTGCTTTGGCGCAATGTATTTTGTTTAAAGCACTATATAAATAAAGGTGATTGATTGATAATGTAAATAAATAAATAACTTTTGGTTCTTCGTAAGAAACAATGAAAAAAAAAAAAAAACATAGGCTATATGTTTGAGTTATTATTTCACAATAAACCTATTGAAATTGTACCCTAGTTTGTGCAGTACATTTATTAAAATTTGTATGTTAAAAGTTCATATTGCTCATGTTCTTTTCTGCATTGTTAACATAAATCATATACTCTCCAAATAAAAAGGTTGCATTTTATGCATGCAACAGCCTATTACTGGCAGTACCTTATGACATTGAACCATGGTAAAGTGAACATAGTTTAACTATAGTATTTGTAGATTTGCTTGGTTACCACTACAGTAAATATATTTTAACATTGTGTAAACAAAAATATAGCCTAATAAGTTGCAATTAAGCCTTATTGAGTGTTAAAATGCATTTCAAATATAAGGATAAGTAGGTAATATTACCTATTGTACACATAATAATTAAATTAATTTAATAATCTAAAAGTTCACTTTAGAAGTATCGTATCGGTATCGACGATACTGTCCATTAAAAGTATCATATTGTATTGAAAACAAAATATGTGGTATTGCCCATCCTCAATAGAGTCTTCTAAGCTTTTAGCACCAACGCATTGACCTTTTGGATAACAGCAGTTGCTCTGGCCACATGATGTAATGCTCAAATCTTATTGGACGACCAATTTTTTCACTTTGTGAAACTGAAAAGATTTGTCAGACTGGTTCAATAAAATAAAATAAAAAAAACACATTTCGCACACATCCATAGGAATCTGTTGTTTTATTCCAGCACATCATCGTATCCGATATATATATATATATATATATTTTCATTTCACTTTTGATTCATTCAGTAGTAGAAGATATTTATATCAATGCAGTGTATGTAAATAAACAGGCTTTATGGACTCACAGCTTCCCCTGGTAAATAGGTTTTCTTGCTAAATATTTGCAAAATGGAGATCCTTTAGTAATTAGTTAGAGGGATGACAACGGAAAAATCAAGAGTTTTGCATGTGATTGACAGAACACAATTTAATGTTTTTTACCCCTTCACAAGTAACACATTAGTCATACTAGATGTTGTTCTCCAAAAAGAGATGTATAAAATTTCTACAAACATTGTTGATATAGGTCTCTGCAGAACTTTCTTAGTATATTTTCCTAGGCTTATTGCAAACAATTAATTAATGCATGTTATTCCAAAAAAACTTTATGATCTTGATGATGATTATGATGTTTTAAATTGCTTACACTCAGTGAAACTATAACTGTACTGAATCTTCAGAACAAGTCTGCAAAACAGCAAACACATTATCTTCCTTACATTCAGTTTTGAAGCTGAAAAACTTTTTTTTACCTTTCCCATTCTGTTTACAGTACTTTGTAATTTTACAGTAAATATGCATACTAGTCAATGTTGTATGAATATGCAGACAATATGCTAACAAATCATCTTTGTTTCTATAACACTTAATACAGTACATATTGTTTAAAACCAGTAGTAACAATTTCACATTCTGCTGTAAAGCAGCTTTAACAAGCCAGTAATGTCTTTATACAGCTCACGTCAGTTCAGTGTTGATTCAGTTTAGTTCAATAACTGTAAAGTTCAGCAACTGTGCATACACACTGTGTTTACCTGTTAGTTTTGCACTTATTTGTACATGTGAGTACTATGACAAAATCTTGCACACTCCATTGCACACAAGAAATATACACAAGATAGTGTTTTGCATTTGTCATAACAGTGTGTAGTGTGTCGTGTATGGAATTTATCGTTTGATGTTTGTGTAAAGAGTTACAAAACATAGAGTATGCAAAAACACAGTTTTTATAAGAACTAAAATTGTTTTGAATATTACATAGTTTTGAAATAGTTTTGCTTTAGCAAGAGATGTGTAATGTTTTGAATAAAGAATATGATCATTATTTAGGATGATTCTGCAGTACAGCCTCAAGACCTTTGTTTTACTGACCTTTTACTATAGCTTGTGTGGTAAGAAGTATAAAAAGGGAAAATACAGTAGCCTTGAATGATTTCAAAGCATTGTCATTTTATGATGAGCGTGTGGGTAAGGGCTTTGAAATGGTTTGTATACTGGCCACATAAAAGCACTGATGGTTGAACTCTTAACACCCACATCATGTATGCGTATATATTGGTGAAAAAATCCACAATGCCTCACCACAGGTCGGGAAGCCAATCCACGCGTCATTGATGGCGTTGAGATCTACGTCTGTTTTAGGCTGCTTACATGTTGTGGTGTGTATTATCCCACAGTCTTACGAGGTGTGGCCTGTATTGCTTCCACTTTTGAAGTAATGAATCACCCAGTACGTCAGTAAAATATGCAAAAAGATGACCAAAATTTCCTAAGGTTTTATGTGAGCCAAAGTGTGTTGCATAAAACAATGTCTGTCATAAGATAAAGTCCAATGATAAAACAAAATAAAATATGAACTCACATATATTATGGTGAAATAAAAAAGCTGATTTTGCAAAAAGTTAAGGCAAAAACTGGTAAGGGGATTTTGCAGTGAAGACATCATGAGTGTGCTATAAATGGGTAAAATCTCCCAGGGCACAATCTGTACTGATTGCATGACCACACAAAATAGTAAACATACTTTGTGGGTTTCTCATAAATTCAGGACTTTTAAATAATTTTTCATGCAGCTGGTGTCCCTGTTGTCCCCTGTGACCTGATGCACATCACTTGACAGGAATCTTGAGCTGCCTTATATTGAGGGTGCAGTTTAGCTCTCCTTAGCCAAAGACATGGCAATAGTAACTTAATATAATTGGAAAACATATGTGACCCGTCACGGAAACCAGTGACACAATTCGGCAGCACAACTTTCGAGCAAAATGAGAAAGAAACGTTTTTTTTTTTCAAAATTGGTGATTTTCGTTTGCAGAATCTGTTAGTTGATATCACAAAGAAGCCTCTCCGTGTTTGAGATAGCAGTATTGGTATATTTAAAAGCGTACATTTTGAGGTTGAAATCAGCTTGTTTATCGGAGATTCTAGCACGCAGTAGGGGCGTTTCATTGTCTGTCTGTATTTCCATACTGGATAAGCCGGCTTTTGTTTCTTTTGTTATTGCCCCCGCCCTCCGAGGGAAGCGTGGCTACTTAGTATGCAGCGCTCTGGCTGGCTCTAGCTGATATCAAAATTCAATGAAGATGGACGCCGCAAAGATGAACGCAGACGAGCTGAACTGTGGCCGTTACACCGAAAATGTTTCGAAGTACTTCTTCGACAAGCCGGATGCTTATAAACAAGCGCTCACTGATTCTGAAGAAGATCTGAGCGACGATGAAAGCGGCATAATAAGACTGTAATATCCCTAATCTACAACTGAGCGAAGATGATGATGAGGAAGAATGTATTGGACTGGCGTCAGACGAGTTGGACCGTAAGATATCAGAGGCTATATCGATAGTAACATTTGATGGGGATAAAGACAGAGAAATGGGGAAAATCCGTAACATTTAGAGGCAAACAGACGCACAGTGCAAACTTCAGAGATGGTTACAACCACAAAGAAGACCCCGACAAAGAGAAAGTGTGCCCGAACGACTTTTCATTGGAGGCATCGAGATCTGCAAGAATACTTTTGTTTCTTATGGGGTGAGTTTCCATAAACATCAAAGTTTGTCGTTTTGTGTTCATTCTAAGAACACGTACACATTATCTCATGTTTAGTCCATGTTTAGACCTTCCCATATCTACCTATTGTTATTAGCTAGCTCATCGGTTATCACAGAATCCTGTTAAAAAAGTCCCAATGCTATACAATGAAATCAATTCACCAAGTTTTATGTAAAAAAACAGTAAATAACAAATAAAATTAGCATCAATATGTAATTTTTGTTTACATAAACATTAAAATAATAACATTTAAAATGATGGCCACATTTGAAAGATTAAAGATTTTTTATAAAAAGATAAAACTCACATATTTCAGCCTCTAAATCATTTTTATAAAAGTCAAAAAAGATAAATTACTGACATTTACAATGCACATTCTCCTTAATTATTAATAGTATGACGTCCGATTTTTCCGGTTGTGTCTGTCGTTGCTATGCAGGGGGTATGGCTTATCTAAATGAGATGTAAATGAGCCACATTGTCACTTGCAGCAGTGAGAACTGCACATTCTTTAGAGGCTATTTTCTGCTTTTTGAGCTTTTTTGAGTGCCTACCTTCAAATGGCCACAACTTCTCCAAATATTATCAGATTTCCATGTGTTACACATTGTTGGAAAGCTACACTTTCAGAATCTGTGAATAACTCAAAATGCCCCAGAACCGACTTGTGTCCCTACTTTCCGTGATTGGTCACATATAATTAAAAAGTACTTGTCAAAATAAATTTACAACTGGCTTATTTTACTCAGCCAAACCACCAAAGTAGTTTACTGTTAATAACATGATGTAAAAGATTTAACAGATTTAAAATTCAGAGGTATTTATGAAAAATATGTAAAAAAAAAAAACATTTCTTAGTGCAGTATGGAGTACCACAAGGCTCAGTACTAGGGCCGTTACTCTTCACGCTTTAAATGTTACCCTTGGGAGATATAATCAGGAAACACAGTGTTAGCTTTCACTGTTATGCTGATGATACTCAGCTCTATATTTCTTTGCGGTCCGGCGAAAAATATCAATTTGAAAAACTAACAGAATGCATAGTCGATATAAAAAACTGGATGACGAGTAAATTGTGACTGCTAAATTCTGAAAAAAAAACAGAGGTGTTAATTTATAGGACCTAAAAATTCTGCATGTAATAACCTAGAACGCTGTATAAGACTTGATGGCTGCTCTGTCAATTCTTCGTCATCAGTTAGGAACCAATGTGTTCTATTTGATAGCAATCTTTCCTAAGAAAGGCACATTTCTAGCATTTGTAAAACTGCATCTTTCCAAGATTATTTTACTGCTTTACTGGATGTAAGTAAGTTAGTAAATTTTATTTATATAGCACATTAAACATAGCAAAGCTATCCAAAGTGCTGAACAATGTAAAATAAAAAGTAAGAGGAAACACAGAAAAGAACAAACAAGACATATAATACAATAAAACAGCAATGAAGTGAAAGGAAATTAAAGTGAAATGTGAAATTAAAATGCTAAGGAGAAAAGATACGTTTTAAACCTCGATTTAAAAATGGTAATTGAAGGTGCAAGGCGGCAGTCTAGAGGCAGCTGGTTCCACAGACGGGGGCCGACGGAAAAGGCTCTGTCACCGTTAACGAGGGACAGGTAAAAGATCCCTGTCAGCAGATCTTAAAAGTCTGGTAGATGGACAAGGGATGAGAAGATCTTTTAAGATAAGATGGAGCTTGATTGTGTCACGATAGGTATTGGGGAAAAACACAACGAGAGGGTAGATCCAAATGCAGGTAAGGGTTTTATTTAAACAGAGGGGTAAATACAAAATAAACAGTCATGAGAGACAAATCAAACAAAAAGGGAACCGGATGAAACGGGGAACTCGGAAGAATGGAAGGTAGAGGAAGTCTGGTGGAACGAGAGAATGAGACACATAGGGTAAGACAAAGCAAGACTGATGGACCTGAAACACAAAGACATCAGACAAGGACTCCGTGACATAGACTAAGACAGACTGGGTATTTATACACAGAAGGATAATTGGGAAACAGGAGACAGGTGGGGTGAACAATCAATCAGGTAACAAGGAGGAAGGTGACCATATAAGGGAACAGGAAGTGATCTGGGACAGGCACCGTGAGAAGGAGGACATCTAGTGGAACCCCGGGGAACAACAACCCAGACACTGTGACAGTACCCCCCCTCTACGGAGCGGCTACCAGACGCTTAAAGACAAAACATGACACAGAGACCAGGAGGGAGGCGGACAGGTGGAGGCTCAGGGGGAGGGACGGAGGGCCAGAAAAGGAACACATGGGGGACAAACACCAGAAATGATACATAAACCCGGGAGATCAGGAGGGAGGAGGACCGGAGGAGGTACAGGGGGAGGGACGGAGGGCCAGACTAAACTGAAGAGAACAGACAGAAACAGAACTCAAAAAACACAAAACATAAGTCCATGAAGGACATGTTGAGGCGTCCACTAGGACGGAGCAGATGACCACCACAGCCGTGTGGTCAAGGCCAGAGCCCTCCAGGGCGGAGCGGAAGACCACCACGTCTCTGTGGTCGAGGCCGGCGTCCACCAGGTCGGAGCAGAAGACCACCACGTCCTCATGGTCATCACCAGAGTCCCCCAAGGTGGAGCGGACGACCACCACGTCCTCGTGGTCACCGCCAGAGTCCCCCAGGGCGGAGCGGATGACCACCACGTCCTCGTGGTCACCGCCAGAGTCTCCCAGGGCGGAGCCGAAGACCACCACGGCCTTGTGGTCACCGCCTCGGGAACTGTAACGGACACCGCCTCGGGAACAACATCGGGCACCGCCTCGGGAACAACCTCGGGCACCGCCTCGGGAACAGCATCGGGCACCGCCTCGGGAACAGCATCGGGCTCCGCCTCGGGAACTGCATCGGGCTCCGCCTCGGGAACTGCATCGGGCACCGCCTCGGGAACGACCTCGGCCTCGGGAACAGCATCGGGCACCGCCTCGGGAACTGCATCGGGCACCGCCTCGGGAACTGCATCGGGCTCCGCCTCGGGAACTGCATCGGGCTCCGCCTCGGAAACAGCATCGGGAACTGCATCGGGCTTCGCTTCGGGAACTGCATCGGCCTCGGCCTCGGGAACAGCCTCGGGCACCGCCTCGGGAACTGCATCGGGCTCCGCCTCGGGAACAGCATCCGGCTCCGCCTCGGGAACAGCATCGGGCACCGCCTCGGGAACTGCATCGGGCACCGCCTCGGAAACTGCATCGGGCACCGCCTCGGGAACTGCATCGAGCACCGCCTCGGGAACTGCATCGGGCTCCGCCTCGGAAACAGCATCGGGCACCGCCTCGGGAACTGCATCGGGAACTGCATCGGGCTTCGCCTCGGGAACTGCATCGGGCACCGCCTCGGGAACTGCATCGGGCACCGCCTCGGGAACAGCATCGGGCACCGCCTCGGGAACTGCATCGGGCACCGCCTCGGGAACTGCATCGGGCTCCGCCTCGGGAACTGCATCGGGCTCCGCCTCGGGAACTGCATCGGGCTCCGCCTCGGAAACAGCATCGGGCTCCGCCTCGGGAACTGCATCGGGCACCGCCTCGGAAACAGCATCGGGCACCGCCTCGGGAACTGCATCGGGCTCCGCCTCGGGAACTGCATCGGGCTCCGCCTCGGGAACTGCATCGGGCTCCGCCTCGGGAACTGCATCGGGCACCGCCTCGGAAACAGCATCGGGCACCGCCTCGGGAACAGCATCGAGCACCGCCTCGGGAACTGCATCGGGCTCCGCCTCGGAAACTGCATCGGGCACCGCCTCGGGAACTGCATCGAGCACCGCCTCGGGAACTGCATCGAGCACCGCCTCGGGAACTGCATCGGGCACCGCCTCGGGAACAACCTCGGGCACCGCCTCGGGAACAGCATCGGGCACCGCCTCGGGAACAGCATCGGGCTCCGCCTCGGGAACTGCATCGGGCTCCGCCTCGGGAACTGCATCGGGCTCCGCCTCGGGAACTGCATCGGGCACCGCCTCGGGAACGACCTCGGCCTCGGGAACAGCATCGGGCACCGCCTCGGGAACTGCATCGGGCTCCGCCTCGGGAACAGCATCGGGCTCCGCCTCGGGAACAGCATCGGGCTCCGCCTCGGGAACTGCATCGGGCACCGCCTCGGGAACTGCATCGGGCACCGCCTCGGGAACTGCATCGAGCACCGCCTCGGGAACTGCATCGGGCTCCGCCTCGGAAACAGCATCGGGCACCGCCTCGGGAACTGCATCGGGCTCCGCCTCGGGAACAGCATCGGGCTCCGCCTCGGGAACAGCATCGGGCTCCGCCTCGGGCACCGCCTCGGGAACTGCATCGGGAACTGCATCAGGCTTCGCCTCGGGAACTGCATCGGGCACCGCCTCGGGAACTGCATCGGGCTCCGCCTCGGGAACTGCATCGGGCACCGCCTCGGAAACAGCATCGGGAACCGCATCGGGCTTCGCCTCGGGAACTGCATCGGCCTCGGCCTCGGGAACAGCCTCGGGCACCGCCTCGGGAACTGCATCGGGCTCCGCCTCGGGAACAGCATCCGGCTCCGCCTCGGGAACAGCATCGGGCACCGCCTCGGGAACTGCATCGGGCCCCGCCTCGGAAACTGCATCGGGCACCGCCTCGGGAACTGCATCGAGCACCG
The DNA here is from genome assembly GCF_003368295.1 of Carassius auratus. Taxonomy (NCBI): domain Eukaryota; kingdom Metazoa; phylum Chordata; class Actinopteri; order Cypriniformes; family Cyprinidae; genus Carassius; species Carassius auratus. The sequence continues at coordinate 405,220 of NW_020527807.1, forward strand.
CCTCGGGAACTGCATCGGGCTCCGCCTCGGAAACAGCATCGGGCACCGCCTCGGGAACTGCATCGGGAACTGCATCGGGAACTGCATCGGGCTTCGCCTCGGGAACTGCATCGGGCACCGCCTCGGGAACTGCATCGGGCACCGCCTCGGGAACTGCATCGGGCACCGCCTCGGGAACTGCATCGGGCTCCGCCTCGGGAACTGCATCGGGCTCCGCCTCGGGAACTGCATCGGGCTCCGCCTCGGAAACAGCATCGGGCTCCGCCTCGGGAACTGCATCGGGCACCGCCTCGGAAACAGCATCGGGCACCGCCTCGGGAACTGCATCGGGCTCCGCCTCGGGAACTGCATCGGGCTCCGCCTCGGGAACTGCATCGGGCACCGCCTCGGAAACAGCATCGGGCACCGCCTCGGGAACAGCATCGAGCACCGCCTCGGGAACAGCAGCTGCCTGTCTCCTCCTCCGCCCTCTACGATGGGGAGTCGGTGGCGTTGAGTCGGCCATCTTGTGCTGTGGTGCAGGGCTGGCGGCCATCTTGGGCTGTGACGCTAGGTTGGCGGCCATCTTGGGCTGTGGGGCTGGGCTGGTGGCCATCTTGGGTTGTGGGGCTGGGCTGGCGCCCATCTTGTGCTGTGGGGCTGAGCTGGCAGCCTTGTCTGGACACTCTGGTGTGGTTGTTGCATTCCACTGGGCACGATGGTGCAGGTAATTGGTAAACCCCCAAAAGTCCAGTATCTCTAACCCCTTCATCTCCCATGAAGGTAAAGGATCATCCAGGCAATTATTAAATAAATCCTTTAGTGCTGCATCATTGTAACCTAGCCCGACTGCCATAGTCCAAAACAATTGCGCCAGGCCACCCACCTCACTTCCCTCTTGATGAAGGGTGATTAAGTTCTGGTATCTCCCCCTCCGTTCCTCCATGGTGGCTGGGGAACCGATTCGAAATCCCACACCGCTGGATCTAGGCATGACGGAGTCCTTCTGTCACGATAGGTATTGGGGAAAAACACAACGAGAGGGTAGATCCAAATGCAGGTAAGGGTTTTATTTAAACAGAGGGGTAAATACAAAATAAACAGTCATGAGAGACAAATCAAACAAAAAGGGAACCGGATGAAACGGGGAACTCGGAAGAATGGAAGGTAGAGGAAGTCTGGTGGAACGAGAGAATGAGACACATAGGGTAAGACAAAGCAAGACTGATGGACCTGAAACACAAAGACATCAGACAAGGACTCCGTGACATAGACTAAGACAGACTGGGTATTTATACACAGAAGGATAATTGGGAAACAGGAGACAGGTGGGGTGAACAATCAATCAGGTAACAAGGAGGAAGGTGACCATATAAGGGAACAGGAAGTGATCTGGGACAGGCACCGTGAGAAGGAGGACATCTAGTGGAACCCCGGGGAACAACAACCCAGACACTGTGACAGATTGTTAAGAGCTATAAAAACAAACAACAGAATCTTAAACTGAACCCTAAAATGGACTGGCAGCCAGTGAAGACAAGCTAAAATTGGAGTGACATGGTCATTTTCTTTGCCCCAGTCAGCAGCCTTGTAGCTGCATTTTGTACCAACTGCAAGGCCCCAGCAAAGAGCCTTGAGGTACTCCACTAATAATAAAAGTGCCATGACAAGTCTCAGTTAGTCTAGTATAGAACGCATAGCCAGGTGTATATAATTTTTTTTTTTTTTTTTATTAAATGATGAGGAAAACTTGCCTAGCTCTACAGAAAAAGACATTTCTTTGAGATATGAGCTAAACCATTGTAAGGCTGTGCCCCTGATACCAATCAGATGTTCTAAACGGCAAATAAGAACATTATGATCCACGGTATCAAAAGCAGCTGTAAGATCCAGTAGAATCAATACTGCATTTTTACCAGCATCAACTGCCACCACAATATCATTGAACACTTAGTAAAGCAGAGTCCGTACTGTGTTAAGTAGTGAACCCAGAAAATGTTCTAAAACATTAGCTGTATTTAAGAATGTGATCAGCTATAACTGCACAACTTTTTCCAAAAGCTTTGACTAAAAAGATAACTTTGAGACAGGCCGAAAATAGTTAAAGCAACTTTTATCCAAACCTTGTTTCTTAAAGGGGGGGTGAAATGCTATTTCATGCATACTGAGTTTTTTACATTGTTAAAGAGTTGGATTCCCATGCTTAACATGGACAAAGTTTAAAAAATTAAGTTGTACGTTTGAAGGAGTTTTTTTTGTTCCCAAAATACTCCTTCCGGTTTGTCACAAGTTTAGGAAAGTTTTTCTCGAGTATGGCTCTGTGTGATGTTAGATGGAGCGGAATTTCCTTATATGGGTCCTAAGGGCACGTCTGCCGGAAAAGCGCGCGCTCCTGTATAGCAGAGCACTGAGAGGCTGAGCACAGACATTCATTCACTGATCAGAGCGAGAGCGTCACGAAAAGTCACAAAAGAAGTGTGTTTTTGGTTGCAAGGGCAAGACAACCCTGCACAGATTACCAAAAAAAAAAAACAGCATTAAGGGACCAGTGGATGGATTTTATTTTTACAGAGCATCAACGGAGTTGTGCAAGTGTTTTTGTTTGTTCCCTGCATTTCGAAGATGCTTGTTTTACAAACAAGGCCCAGTTTGACAACGGATTTGCGTTTCGTTTATTTCTTAAGGATGATGCAATCCCAACGAAAAAGGGTCACGATCGTGTGTTGGAACCGCAGGCGGTGAGTAAAACTGCTTCAAATATCTCAGAATCAGAATCAGAATCAGAATCAGAATGAGCTTTATTGCCAGGTATGTTTACACATACGAGGAATTTGTTTTCGTGACAGAAGCTCCGCAGTACAACAGAATGACAGCGACAGAACATAAAACACATAATAAAAGAATAAAAAATACAAATATGTAGACAGTGAATGACAATATACAAATGACAATTGTAGGCAGGTATATTACAAAGTGAAGTTATGTATGTACATATATATTGTGTGCAAAGTTTAAGTGTATACTAAGTATGTGTGTTAGATAAATAAAGTGTGTGTGTATATAAATATAAAGTGTAGTGTGTTCGCCATTATTGTCAGCTGTTCATAAGATGGATTGCCTGAGGGAAGAAACTGGTCCTGTGTCTGGTCGTTCTAGTGCTCAGTGCTCTGTAGCGTCGACCAGATGGCAACAGTTCAAAGAGGGAGTGTGCTGGATGTGAGGGGTCCAGAGTGATTTTGACAGCCCTTTTTCTCACTCTGGATAAGTACAGTTCTTGAATAGATGGGAGGGTTGAACTGATGATACGCTCAGCAGTCCGGACTACCCTCTGTAGTCTTCTGAGGTGAAGGAGGCTCTGCCTCCTTGTTAGTGCGTCCGCCTCCCATGCCGGAGACCCGGGTTCGAGCCCCGCTCGAAGCGAGTCGTTGCTGCTGCTGCTCTCGTTCAGTTTCAGCCTCGGGATCTGATTCTGGATCATAAATAAATGGTCACGCCTACAGCTGGTCGTGTTTTTCCGGGAAAAATCGGTACAGACTATCTTTCTCTTATGAATATAATAAAACTAAAGACTTTTTGGAGTTATGAAGGATGCAGTACTACTCTATAGGTACTCAATATTAACAGGATATTGAGTGAAAACGAGCATCCCCCCCCCCCTTTAAGCAAGTGTCCAAAGATGAATTAATCAACACTTGGACTCTGGGGCCAATTACTGGAAAAGCTGCTTTTATGATCACAGAAGGAACAACATCCAGTGAGTAATTAGTACACTTCATTTTGTTAATGAGATCGGAAAGTTCTATTAAAAATGACAAAATAAAAATGGACTACCAGGCGAGTTTAAAGACAGGACTGAGAGCGGTGAAGTAAAAGGTAAGCGAATGGCACTCACTTTGTCAATAAAAAATGCCAAAAATTTCTCACAGAGCCCTGCTGATGGCTCCCTAGATTTTGGATTAATAACTGAATTTATTGTGGAGAATAATATCCTAGGTCTATTACAATGTGCTGTAATCAGTTCTGAAAAATATTTCGATCTTGCTGACTTAGCAGCGCTCTGAAACTTAACCAGACAATCTTTAAAAATCTCAAGAGAAACAGTAAGATGATCGTGCTTCCATCTCTTCTCTGCTTTATGGCACACCTGTCTAAGAGTGCGAGCATTGTCATCCAACCAATAATAAGATTTAATCTTAGGTTGTTTAACTTTAAAAGGAGCAATATAATCTAAGATATTAGAACAAACTGTGTAAAACAGAGAAATCAAAGAATCAGGCCCACAGGATGCCTTTGCAGCATGTAAGATAGATTTTTCAACAGCATTAGCTAGACAGTCATCATTTAACTTAGAAACAGTCACTGAGTTTATAAAACGAGTGTAACAACATTGAGTCTTACAGAATAATTAACTCAAATGATATATAGGGAATTTGAATAATTAATCAGGAATATGATTAATTTATATCTCAGATGACAGTTAGATTAAATTTGATTGATTATGAAAAATAGCTCAATTGCCTATACCAATAAATAATCACAGGGCACTGTAATTTACTCATTAATATGTCAATATTCCATTCTCCATATCAATTATTGTGATATGCCTTACTGTAAATTACTGCAAATCAAACAGTGGTTTGACCAGCAAACCAGACTGACCTATCAATTTTCAATAAAGTTATCACGCCTTATAATTCAAGGAAAAATAATCTCTGGCCATGAAAACATTATCCTATCCTTATGATAAATTTAGTTTCTAAATTTAGAGCTTGTAGCTATAGATCAGACATCTCAGTGACTCATAATGTGAGTGGGGTGGAGTCCAAGCCAATCGTCAGTATATGGGTTTTTAATAATTAAACTAGTAATACATCAAACTACAAATCACACAGAGTAAATATGCGTACGACAATACAAACAGTAAGCTTTATACAAGACATAACGGAATCCAAATAAGAGAGTGAGAAAGAGAGAGAGAGAGAGAGAATAGAATAAGATCACATAAGGAGCTCAGGTATGGAAATCATAGTCAGTAACTTTTGGAAGCCAACAACGGTCAGATCACCGCAACAATTTAAAGCAGCATTTAAATCTCCATAGAGAAAGTGATACTTGCAAAGTGTCCAATGTGCGTGAGCTGGACATCGGGGCGTGCTGGATCTTTTGAAACCGGCGTGCGCGTGCTGGAGACCGGCGCACGCTGGAGCACGTGGTCTTTTGTTCTGTCCTCGCGCGGTATTTGAAAGGTTCAACAAACAATGTTCCAGAATTCGTCTTCCTTGCGTGGAGAGGCGAATAGTTGAATAAACTTAGTAAAGAAAAGAAAAGAAACAACAAAAACGAAAGCTTCCAAAGGAGCCATTAAAATGTCTTTTTCTCTCAGCCCCTGTGCTGAGGGGGGCTTGCGCTATGAGCGCGGCCTAAGGCTGCGCGGAAGCAACGTTGGTCACACAGGAGAGCAGCGTGTCCGAGAACGGAGAAGGAGAAGAAGAGAGAGGGCGGACCTTGTTTGGTCGTTCTTATGGCTTGAGATGGTCTCCGCCTCTTTTCGCGTTAACAGCCAATGAACGTCCGCGATCTGAAGCGGAGGGAAAAGTTCCTTTGTCTCTGTGGAGACAACCCCCTGGTGATCTAGGGCTTGTCAGATTTCCTCAGGGAAATTTCTAGCAAGTTCGTAATTCCAGATTACATACATTTTTCAGTACTTTGCTCTAAATAAATGGGTCTGTCACAGCATGACGATTACACAGATACTAAACATATATATAGATGATCAAAACATGAAGTTACATTCAAATGCAGAATTACACACATTTAAAGATTTGATTAACACATGATAACACTGCAGATAGTCCCAATTTATATGGGAAACATCTAATGTACCAAAAAGGGAATACGTAATACATGTATAAAACATAAAAACAGAAAGTTAATGAATACATTCCATAGAATGCATTGGGGAAAAGAAACCAGTGATTTGGCTTCTCTCCTCTCCTGTTGTCCAGGGTGGTCGTAAAGTTTTACGACCTGCAAAAGTGGGGGTTACATACACATGACTATTTGAGAAAGAGTTAGGCTGAGGAGAACATTTCCACTTATAAGTCAGCACTTTAACCATTTACCCAGGATTAACCATTTTTATGCAATACACAAACATTAAAAATACATATTAATAAGGACTTACAAAAGTAAGGAACTTTACGAAAGGTTTCCTTTGTGTATGTTGGAATGTGGTTGGTTTAGTGTCTCCTTTGAGGCTTGCACGGGTATCGTAAACTAATTTAAGTCCAGCCAGGCTGGCGCCAGGCAAGGCAATTAGTGCAAAATGGGTTTCATTTTTTTATGCCTGAATTTAACCCATGAATCGATGATCTGCATATCTATTACACGAGAATAAAAACCATCAGGCTTATTCACAGTGGCATAGGTTACAGCAGGAACCTTAAAAATAATGGGTTTGTTATCAGAGAAGGAAGCATCATCAATGACAACATCATCTACAGAGGAACCATGTGACATTATAAGGTCAAGTGTGTGACCAAGAACATGAGTTGCTTGATTTATATGTTGAGAAAAACCGAACAAGTCCAAGATATTACAAAACTCAGCAACCAAAAGACACCCCGGGCAGTAAAGATGTATATTAAAATCACCGTACGATCATACAACGGGGCAACAGATGTTAAAAATTCAGAAAACTCACTGGTAAAATTACTTCCAACATTAGGTGGCCTATAGATGAGAGCACAGAACAGCAGAGATTTATTACACTGTTATGCCACACACTGTACTTCAAACGATAAAAAAGTTTGAACAAAAACTGATTGAATATTAAGTGATTGTTTAAAAACCATTGCAACCCCACCACCTCTACCAGTAGATCTTGGGGTACTAATAAAACAGCAGATTGGTGGACAAATTTCTTCAAAAGGTGACAACTCACCAGCACAAACCCAGGTTTCAGTCAAGCACAAAATGTCCAGATCCCAACGGATAAAAAAAGTCGCGGAAAATGAAAGTTTAATTGCAAACAGACCTAGCGTTCACTAAGGCCTTATTCAAAGGAGGCTCTGTTGTCAAGTTCAGATCCAGATGTTGAACCAAGTTCATTTGGCAAAGATTTGAACAGTTCACTCCTCTTTGACGAATCCGTAAACACACAGGAGCAGAAAAAGTAGATGAGTGAAAAACCGGGAGATGTAAAGTATAATCCCGTGAACGTCGCAACAGGTGAAGACCATCCAAGCTCATATTATCCACAGAAAACTCCATCAAAGACAGTATGGAATACGCAATTGCCCTTCTGATTCTCACACGAACAACTCCACAATTACCTCTCTTCCTGCTGCGCTTCCTTAAGTGAGCGCACTCCAGCACGGGTTGGTTGAATGAGGATTGAGAGTGAGAATGCAGAACGGGACACAATCCAGGGTAATCTCACATACGTCTTTTAATATTAAATAAAGCTTGGTGATCGTAGGTGAGCACTGAGAATGCATGGAATCAGTGCAAAATCATGCATAAAACGAACAGCCCAGATGTGGGGCGAACAGGTACCACAGGTACACCAAACTGAGACAAACGTAAGACAGAGAGATGGCAAGCTGGGTTCACTGGCGCCATCTTGTTTCTTCTTTTTCGAGTCAGCAACCAGGTGGTTGTCCTGCATGCTTAATAAACAAACTCCAGCAAGTCCAAAATGCAGCAACTAGAGTTCTTACTAGAACCAGGAAGTATGACCATATCAGCCTGGTTCTGTCAATACTACACTGGTTCCTTATCAAACATCGTATAGATTTTAAAATCTTGCTTATTACTTATAAAGCCCTGAAGATTGTGGGGAAGTCATGGCCAAAACTCTAGCAATTTGATAATACCTAGAATATCATAATCAACTGCTGGCAGCAGATCCTTTTCCTATTTACTGCCTAAACTCTGTAATAACCTAACTAACATTGTTCAGGAGGCAGACACACTCTTTCAGTTTAAATCTAGATTAAAGACCTTTCTCTTTAATCTGGTTTACACATAACACACTAATATGCTTCTAATATCCAAATCCGTTAAAGGATTTTTAGGCTGCCTTTATTAGGTAAACTGGAACCGGGGACACTTCCAATAACACCTTGCTACAAGTGTACTTGCTACGTCATTAGAAGAATGGCATCTACGCTAATATTGGTCTGTTTCCATGATATTATAATAGCTATTACAGGTACACAAAATCTGTTCACCATTTGAGCTATGGGTGAACATATTTATATATATATATATATATATATATATATATAGAGAGAGAGAGAGAGAGAGAGAGAGAGAGAGAGAGAGAGAGAGAGAGAATTTCAGAGACTAAAGTTGCCAAAAAGCTAGATATAAATACTTTTGTCACAGTTTCTGTCAGTTTGGACCTTTTGTTTGCCGTTTTTGAGTTGATGTCATTATTCTGTTCACCTGTGTCATGTCATTAGTCACTAATTTCTCATTTGCCTGTGTACTTAAGTTCCCTTATCAGTTCCTGTCTTTTTCTGTTAATTTTGTTGATTTGCTGCGTTTTTTTTTTTTTTTTTTTTTGCTGCCTTTGCATCTATGGATTATCATCTTCTTGGACTCTATTTAAACTCTTGTGTGGGTTACCTTTGCCTTCATGTGCCTTTCCTCTACATGAGCGTGACAGAATACCAGACCAAAAGTTGAGCGGCATGTTTCCCTCATTTGTTTTCTCATTTTTTAAAGTTTTTTTTTTTTTTCATGCATCGCCCCAAATTCCATCTCCTCCACCAGGGGGAACTTGCCCTAGAGGACCCCACCAGACTATTCCTGGAAATTTCCAACAATACCAGCTAACCTGTTGATACGTTCTGCTTGTTTTAAATCAACACCATGTACAGAGTGCCGTTGTCCGTAGATGGTCCTCGAGGGGATTTAGTCATCTTCATGGTGGGTGCTGGCGAGCTGTATCTTGCCACTGACTCCTTACATTGATGAGCCCCACTTCCGATGCAGTACCCAGCCAATCACCAACCCGCTGTGTGATGCCTCAGCAAGAGCCCACAACAGACAGAGAGCCAGAGTTGGAGAAGTACAGAGCCATTGCTGATAGGAGCGACAGTCCTGAGGATCACTATGGAGCCAGAGCCTCTCATGATGTCTGACCAGGTGTGCCAGCCACCATTTGAGCTCACATGTGTGGATACTGCAGCATTGTCTTTATCACTGCTTAGAAAACTATGAAATATGTTGTGTACCTTATTCTGTGTAAGAAGCCACATCATCTCACTGAAGGATTTATTTCAAACACTTGACTGATGTTATGAAATGACTAAAAACATTATTAAATGTGCTATTTTCACATGCTATCAGGTGGAGTGGCATTTAGGTCTAGTTAACTGAGAAGCTACACAAACAGGTATCATTATCGCAAAATATTTCTTCAATTTTATAATCGTAAGATTATATTGTCAGCTTTTTTTTTTTTTTTTTTGTAGCTTGTCAGAGATCTATGGCCCTGTGTAGTAAATGCTGCTCCATTTGAAAGCAGGAGATTAGGATTTACTACTAATCACAGAACCAGCTTTACTGACAAAATGTGCATGACAATCACATTCAATTTATTGTGCAGCCCTTTCTAAGGGTGTGTAAGAATTGGATTTAGAGACGGATATTACCTGTCTTCGGCCATCCTTGGAACCTCCTGTTTACCCTGAACTATCTGTCTGTCCTGTTACAACCAGGGAGGCCGTTTATGAACTGTCCATCTGTCCAGTCTGCCTTGAATTATCTAGCTGTCCTGTTTTGACCACGGAGTTCATTCCCCTATTTATTGCTGGGAGTCCCTATTTGGTGTGTTCTGGCAGCATACACCATCCAAAAACCTCTTGACTGTTATGAACTCCCAACCACCATCCCTCCCTCTTCCACGACCTCTCATCAATCCTCAACATCACCTCCTCTGTCTCCTTGAAGCCCCCGCTAATCGTAAACTCAGTTGTCAAACTGTCCTCACATCGGGACTGCACTCCTCTGGTAGCACCTCGTCCCTCTGGCTCCGTTGGCCCTTCCTCTGGCTCCTCCTTGGTTATCTGTCACTCTGGCTGCACCATGGCCTTCCAGATCCCCACCTACACATCAGACAACTGAGCCATTTCTGCTCTGCCTTGGCCCTCTGGATCCTCGGCATCACCCTGGCTCATTGGCTCTTTGTCTGGACTCTCTGTCCAGCTCTTCTTCTATCTGCTCTGCTGCTGTCTGTAAGCCCCCTGGAGTCGTCAGCCCTTCCTCCACCATAGCTCCTCCTTCCATTGGCTCCACCATGGGACATTATGTTGGTTGTGGTCTGGGTTCCGCCTGGCTCCTCTTGCGCCAAGTCCCTCCTGTCTCCATCCTGGCACCTCCCTCCATCTGGTCCCTCACGGTTCCTCCTGATTCCTCCATGGCTCCTTCCTCAGTCGTCGCCGCCCTCTTCATCTGCCTGCCTTCCTGCCTGCCCTACGCTGTCTCCTGTTACCATCCCAACTCCACATTTTTACAATTTAGTCCCCACAGTGGAGGATAAACCTGTTTACATACAAACTCTGTCATTTTTGTTGGTAACAAATTTATATTTGTTGACATTAGTTTATACATTATGTATTGCAATGAACAATATGTTTGTACAGAATTTATTAATCTGTTAAAATTGAATAATGAAATAATATATAATATTATAATATATAATTATATTTTTTTATATATACCAATGTATTACAAATTAACAAAAATAAACAGTTAATATATAGTGGATGCATATAGTGTATTTATATATTAACAATCTTAAAAAGTGGTTTCTGTAAAATAGGTTGTTCTTTCTTGATACTTGTTGCATTAAATAATATTAATAAATTGAACCTTACAGTATAATGATCCTCTTTTTAAATACAAATATTTTAATAAAAAATTGGGCTGGGTTGGATTGATTGCTCCATAAAATGTTTGTATAAAACTTAGCAACAATGAACAATTTTAAAGCTTGAAAAACTTTCCAGAGTATGTAATGAAAGTTGTTATCAAGAAATGTCTCATTACTGACATAAATTAAATATTCATGTCATAATTTGTTTCATGATGCCCGTTACCCTAAAAAAAAATACGAATTTATTTAGAGGATGGATTGCAGTGCCATAAAGTGGGTGTGCACATTCTGACCTTTCCCTTAGCTATAAGTGTAGACACGATCTTGTCCATGCGGATTTGCGTGACTTGTGAGTGTGCTGAAAATGCCTCCACTGACAGCAATGAAATTACAAATGGTGAGTATGATTATCGTCTGCCTGCGACACTTAACGAGACCTTTTGCACAGTTTTTCTTTTTTGTCATTTTATCATGCTGTTTTACATAGTACGAAATGGTTATAAATGAGGACGAAACCAATTTAAAGCGCATTGTGTGCTGATGCTTTAACAAAGTAATGCAGTGTTCAGTCGAGAACGCAGGTGAATGAAACAGCTGATCAACTGGTATTTTCGCTCTAAGTATAAAAACATTCGCATTTGGTGAATCATACCGACTTGTTCGGAGTCAGAACGCGCGACACAATTAAACATACTTTTTAATTTGCACCAAATGCTGTCTGGTCACTCACTTGGTTTTAAGAGAGAGATATAATTTATTTATTTACGCAGGATCAGCATATGCTTCACAGTAAGGTTATTGTGTGTTGAGTGTCCCCTGAGTATGCTATTTGCATGGCTCTGCTTTCAGTGGAACATCTTTTTGATAGGAAATGTTGCAACACTAGGTTTATATTAACACTAATAAGAGTTATCTATAGATCTATTGTTTGTATTGCACTTGATGTTACAGTTTGTATGATACACTCCATTAAGTAGTGTAATAATAAAATATACATAAGCTTATTTTTAGACATACTAATTAAATATACAGCATAAAGAACCTTGCCATTTTTATTCTTTGTATTATCTTAATATGACCCCCCCCCCCCCCAGGGTGTTATAAATTAGGTGAAATTACTTAAAATACACACCTTAATTTGCACCGTGGTGTAAGTGTAATAATAATAATAATAAGTATTATTATATGCAATAAAAATAAAATTATATATAATATATAGCATAATATTGACAGAGTTTTGCGATTTTTATTTTATTCATAAAGTGTTTGTGAAGACAGGAAACAATGGGAGGGTAGGAAACAATGGGAGGGTAGAGCATGGTGTTATGTGTAGACTGTGAGACTCAGTCTCGCAATGAGCCTACCCCTAAACTCAAAACGTACCTCTAGCCATACCCATAATGGGAACCCTAATCATTATAGGCACAAATACAAATCCCCTATTAGATTTGAAAAACATGAAGTGAGAACACGATGAGTACATTGATCATATGCTTTATATTTGATGTAGGTGCATAGTTAGATGCATGATACAAAATTTGGTCTGTATGGTTTTATATCATTCAAGTTGTTTCTGTGTTCAGTTTTTGTACAGCTTTGTATGGATTGTGACTTGTAGGATCTGTAATTTCCTGTGATGTGCTTTGCATGTGTAGCTCTTTGTGGTTCTGCAACATTATTTGCATGAATCCATGTTTTGGAGATAATTATCAATATTATCAAACATCAATGGGCTTTCCATGTGTCTTTTTTAAGGAAAACTATATATGACTATATAATGTGGAATCACATGGTGGCACTAGAATAATGGTGGTTAAGCTGGGGTTTAGTATGGAAACAGTGGGTGTGTTATCTAAGTGAGGCTTTCCGTTATTGGGAGAGTCTGAAAGAGTTTGAACTTCCCTAAATGTTATCTTTCTATTTGGCTGTTGCTACAGTAATACCTTAAGGAAGAATAAAGAGGTAGTTCTTAAATTAAGCACAGTTTGTTTTCACCCATTTGCATTAAATAAGTTATGAACACAATGTCATCAAATATTAATAGAGAAAGGAAGAAGAAAGTGAGGTTAGTAGTTTTTTGTTTTTGTTTGTTTGTTTGTTTGTTTTTAGAGCTAGTAGTGCCAGTCCAGCTTCAGGCTATTTTTGTGCTTGCAATGACAACTTGGATACACAAGTTATGACGCCCAGTAAAAGAAAGGCCCAAAGCTCCGTAGAAACAAGTTAAAATGGCTTGATAAATGTGTTTTATTCTCATGTTTGATTTTGTTAACACTGTCAGCTAGACCAACAAACATTATACTCAATTAAACCTTATACTTAAGATTAAAATGTATTATGTCCCATTGATATACATTGATAGAATGTTTACCTTTCCAAATAAAACCAACAACAACATCATTATATTACTACATTTACAGAGTATTTGTCTTGAATTTATATATTCATATATTTACAATTTCCAGGATAAATATTATAATGGAGATAATATTAGTGTATGTTAATTAATTATTATTATTTATGAATGTATTAATAATCATATTTATTTATATATATTTAATCCAATTCATTTTCTAATTAATTAATGACTGGGCTATTCCTTTAAACTTTACAAAGTTTAAAATGACTGACTTTGGTGGTGGTAAAATCCAGTGGGAACTCTCTTTTCCTTCTGTGCATTATATGCCAGACTGATGGCTCAATGATGAGGATGTAGGGAGAAACACAGCCTTGTTTCATGTTAGGCTTTCAAGAGAGTGAATGGATAGCCCACAGGGCCCAGAGAGAGAGAGATGGTTAGATTTTGACTGGCAGTACAAAGCGGCGAAGGCGAGGGATGGTGGGGGGGGGGGGGGGGGGGGGTGAATGCATATCTGTATATATGCACGTATGTGTGTGTGTGTGTATGTATGTATGTATTATTTGTAGGCTTGAAGAGCTAGGTGTCTCAGTCCGCAGATTGTGATAGCGTCACAGCAAGTTGCCATGGAGACAGCCTTAGTCAGGTTCCAGACAGAGTCAACAATCAGCAGATATCGATATCTATCTGTGAAGATGGGGGAGGAACGCAAGAGCATCTCGCTACAGTGCTCCTCAGGGGCATTTGTTATTTCCAACATTGGCCGAGGCCAGTGCTGGTAGAGGGAGCTGAAAGAAGATAAGATTGTGATTGTTTGGTCGAGTAGCTGCATTCCAATTACTACATTCCAGTCACTCTCTTTGTCCATTCTGGTCTCCAAATCCATCCATTTTCATCTCCAAAGCCGTGAGCTTCTTCGTGATGGTATCCATATTGCGGTTAATAGTCTCAGTATCAGTGCTGACCGCTCTGCCCACTGCTTCAATCATGAAGGCTTGTGAGGCTTTGGACAGCTGTTCCAGTTTTCACATTTTTTCGATTACACAGGGCAAAGCCTAATCAAGTCAGCAGAAGACCTTTTATCAATGTTCCGAATAGGTAGATATCTTCAATGTCCTCCACTGAAAGAGCCGCCAGACACACGCCCTGCCAACTATCCCACGCATCTATCTTGTTGCCAGCTGCAAACAACATGGGAGGGCAATCAGCTTATCGTTGAGAAGATGGTGTCAATTGCGTTGAGAGACCAGTTGATCAAATCCATGATTTTCAGTTGATTTTCAGTTTGGAGAGCAGTGCAGAGAGAGTCTCTCAGAAAATAGATGAGACGAGAGAGCAAGCAGGGAAGGCAAGGGGAGGAGAAGGAGAGAAATTGTGCCTGCCTCCAAAAAGGAAATGTTATATTTGAATGTTGTAACTGTAACTCAGTTATAAAGATTTGCAGTATCTTAATAGACCATCTGCAGATCCTGAATCATCCCACTTTCAACAGTTAACTTTTAAAAAGCTTGTTAATCAAAAATAAAGTATGATAATTTAAGAATTAGCCTAGTCATTGTGTATTGTTTGTACACTTTCTATTTCGCCAAATTTTGTATTACACTTGGATCTTTTGGATAAAATTTTTATTTTCAGTGTCTTGTTTTAGAATTCCACTCTTACTGTCTTAGAACAAAGAGATTTATCTGAGAGCCTTCTGTCTTCCTTAGATAAATGTAGCGTTGAATTCAAGCATTTGTATTCAGTGCTAACTCAAGGTCAATGGTTTCTTTCTGAATTTCCGTTAGATAATTTGAACGATGTAATTACAACTGTCAGAGACTCCATAGTAGTATGCAATTTGAGTTATAGTACTGTACACATCTTAGTCAAGTAGGGCTAAAACGATTAGTCGACATTATCAACAATGTCAACAATAAAAAAATATATTTAAATATATTTGTTGTCAAGTAGTCATTTCATCTCATATGACCTAATGTAAGTGCCTGCAATAATATGGTTTGACCCGCTTTCCTCTCAATTCCAAAATAAATACAACAAAAACTGACCAAGGTGTAAAAGCAGCACTTAACTCTTTCCCCACCACTGACAATCACGTCAATTAGAGGGAAGGGAACTTCGTACTGCATATCCTCTAGGTGTTCCTCATAGTGACCCGTGTCTGAAGCATACATTGGAAAAACACCAATGAGTTTGCCGGCGACAGCCCCTGACATCACTACCGGCATGACTATGGATAAACAGGCACCAGGAAACACATCATTCTCTTCTTCATCTTCACTGACTGATATTCTATGACATACATCTGAAAGAACTGGTAAGAGCGATTTTTCTCTGTCTATCATGGAGACTACTAGCAAGCGTTTAGACAGGAAAAGCAGAAGATATTTTAAGGAGGGTGAAGAGGTTAGGCTTAGACTGAGCCTTCTCATTCCTCCTGCCCTGCGTATGTTGACCTGTTGGAGTTCATGGACCGTGCCATGGCAAAGTTTGACTTGCCATGGAAATGTGCTAACAAGGTGACACCATGAGGCCGCCTCGACGAGCTTTATCTTTCTGACCATAGCCCTCCAGGTCAGGTGAGCCTTCCATTTCTGACTGTATCCATGCAGAGATTGAAAAGAAATGGAAGAGGCCATTTTTTTCTTGCATTCATCGGTTTCAGCACAAGAGTCATGCAGACATCGAGGCGTTGTGCAAAAGCGGCTATGAGAGGATGCCCTCTGTAGAAAGAGCTTTCTTTCTGTGGGGGAGATGTCCTCTCTTAATCTCCCTCCTTGCCACCACAGATCTCTCTTCATGCTACCAAGCAGGCCACCTCCACCATGGGCATGACTATGGCGACCATGGTGGTAACTGAAGGACATTTGTAGATGAACCTGGCAGACATCAGGAAGAAAAAGCTTTCTTCTCGATCCTCAGGTTTCGACTTCTGAACATTTTGGTATTTCCATTGAGATGGTAATCGAGAAGTTCAGGGAGACGAAGGTGCACTCCGCTGCTTTCAGATCCTTCGTTCCACGAAGGTCCAGGTCTGAGCCCGAACAACATTGGGTTCCTGGTCCATCTCGATCCGAGGGTATGAGACGGGCACAGAAGGCTACTTTGTATCTACTTGTTTTCTTTGGGGGTTTTTAAATCTGCCCTGATCCTCTCCTTCCTAATTCCCCTGTAACCACCAGCTCTCCACCTGACCGAGGTTAGGTGGGAACTTCTTGCAAATTGCTGGTGGTTATGTGTGTACTAATCTTCTGTGAGTTTTTTTGCAATGCTCGACTACAGTGCTTGCTAAACACTCGTCGGCATTATGTCCTGACGATATGATAGCCCTGATTCCGGCTTCATGTTTCCGGTTTTAGGCGGCCAAATAACAGGTTTCTGTGGGAGCCTTTTTTGATCATCAGGCCCGGCACAGCACTGCAAGGAATTTCATGTATGTCCAGCCAGGTCACCCTGAGGGATTTCCTGGTTGCTTAGTTGTTGCTGACGCATCAAGCGGGAAGTGGAGGTGGCAGTTACAGAAGTCTTCTTGTATATGCTGCCTCAGGTTCTGCTCCCCTCGCCAGAGGTTTGTAAATTTGAGCTTGCCTCTCCCATGCGGTTCGGCACCTCTGCGATGCTTAGTGGTGAGTGTGCACATTGAACATTTTGCACACTTTGTAAAATCCACATAAGTGGTAAGTGTTCACGCAAGACTCTGCACACTTTCTGAAATCCTGTACGGTAAGGGTTACATGCTCCGCTTCATTCCCTTTCTTGAGATGGTTAGATCTTGGTTCATTGGGCTCCACTCAGCCAATGTGTATTTTATTATACACTTCAAACATTACTTCCCTAAAGCATGAGGGGCTATTTTGGTGGTTCTCGTGGTAGTTTAGCAGCACTCCCCTTTACTAAGAAGGGTCGCCTGTGAGTGCGCTACTCTCTTTCTGAATTCTGAGTTCTCCTCTCATGTAGATTGAGTTATCTGTTCTTTCCCCAGAGCGCTCCAGCATTATTTCCACAGATCAAGTTGATGACTCTCAAACATATTGTTTTGGTATGCACCATTCCATCTATGTTGCACTTGTTAGTTTGTCATTAGCATTTTCATTCGAACCTATCGCTGTTTTCTTTTCTCCTCTCCTCTCTCTCGCTCCAGTTTTTCACAAGTTCATCAAACAACTGTGGTAAGAATATTTCATCAAGTACGGTGAATGGCTTCTCCTGCTACTGTTATTTGCACCTCTTGTCACATTTTAGTTTATCTATCTCTGTCGCAGATGAGGGATTCACATGTGATAAGGAGGGAAAGTGTTAGGCTGACAGAGAAGATTTCAGAATTAGAGACACGCATCAAAACTTTTATTGAGGACAGTAAGAATGTTAGGGCTCTAGATACGGCTTTGGATGAGTCTAGCTCAGGGATTCCTGTACATTGTTCGATTCTGGCGACAGAGCCCCTGCAGCAGGGCAACTGGGTGACAGTGAGGCAGCCTAGTCGTGGGTCAAAACACTGCTCTTCTGTTCCGATCAAAACATTAAACAGGTTCTCCTCACTCAGTGACGCATCCACTGAGAAACCTGATGAAAGTGCTCTTGTTATTGTTGATTCTATTGTACGGAACGTGAATATAGAGACACCAGCCACCATAGTCAAATGTTTACCGGGAGCCAGAGCGCCTGACATCTTGGCAAATTTAAAAGTGCTGGCTAATGCTAAATGTAAATACAGTAAGATTGTTATTCATGCCGGTGCTAATGATGTTCGACTTCGCCAGTCACAGATCACTAAAAATAACATTAAAGAGGTGTGTGAACTTGTGCAAGCACGATGTCAGACACTGTAATATGCTCTGGTCCCCTCCCTGCTTACCGTGGTGACCAGATGCATGGAAGATTGTCATCACTCAGTGGCTGGATGTCTGAGTGGTGCACACAGAATAACATAGGTTTCATAGACAATTGGACGAGCTTTTGGGGCAGACCTGACCTGTTGAAAAGAGATGGTCTTCATCCCTCCTGGGGTGGCACCACTTTTCTCTCTAGAAATATGGCAAATAGTCTTAGTGTTTATACCTGAATAACTTGGGCCCAGGTCAGGAAGCAGACAGACTGGCTAAACTGACCATCTGGTAGCTGTCTCACATCACAGAGGTCAGCTAATTCTCAGCACATAGAGACTCTTTCACCTAGATATCACACTATAGAGACTGTGTCTGTTCCCGAACTAGAAAATACAAAAAAACATCCAAACCAAGTTAAGATTAACAATTTAATTGAGGTTCGACAAATAAAAAACAGATGCAATACGGATAAACAAATGATAAAGCTTGGCTTATTGAATATCAGATCCCTTTCTATGAAAACACTTTTTGTAAAAAATATGATCACTGATCATAATCTAGATGTGCTCTGTTTGACAGAAACCTGGCCAAAATCTGATGATTACGTTATTTTAAATGAGTCCATCCCCCAAGATTACTGTTATAAACATGAGCCGTGTGTTAAAGGCAAAGGGGGAGGTGTTGCTTCAATTTATAACAACGTTTTCAGGATTTCTTAGAGGGCAGGCTTCAAGTATAACTCATTTGAAGTAATGGTGCTTCATATAACCTTATCCAGAGAAAGAAATGTTAATGATAAATCCCCTGTTATGTTTGTGCTGGCTACTGTATACAGGCCACCAGGGCACCAATACAGACTTTATTAAAGAGTTTGGTGATTTTACATCCGAGTTAGTTCTGGCTGCAGATAAAGTTTTAATAGTTGGTGATTTTAATATCCATGTTGAAAAAGATGCATTAAGATCAGCATTTATAGACATTCTGAACTCTATTGGGGTTAGACAACACGTTTCAGGACCTACTCATTGTCGAAATCATAATCTAGATTTAATACTGTCACATGGATTTGATGTTGATAGTGTTGAAATTATGCAGCCAAGTGATGATATCTCAGATCATTATTTAGTTTTGTGCACACTTCATATAGCCAAAATTATAAATTCTACTTCTTGTTACAAGTATGGAAGAACCATCACTTCTACCACAAAAGACTGCTTTTTAAGTTATCTTCCTGATGTATCTAAATTTCCTTAGCATAACCAAAACCTCAGAACAACTTGATGATGTAACAGAAACTATGGACTCCATCTTTTCTAGCATTTAAATACAGTTGCTCCTTTACGCTTAAGGGAGATTAAGGAAACCAGTATGACAACATGCTATAATGAGCATACTTGCACCCTAAAAAGATCAGCCCGAAAAATGGAGTGCAGCTGGAGGAATTTAGTATTTAGTATTTCGTATTCCCTAGCGGGAAAGTAACCTATCCTACAGAAAAGCATTAAAAACTGCTAGATCCGTTTACTTTTCTTCTCTTTTAGAAGAAAACAAACATAACCCCAGGTATTTATTCAACACAGTGGCTAAATTAACGAAAAATAAAGCCTCAAAAAGTGTTGACAACATCACAGCAGTAATGACTTTATGAACTACTTTACTTCTAAAATTGATACAATTAGAGATAAAATTGTAACCATTCCGCCGACAGTATCGCATCAGACAGTGCACTATAGACCCCCTGAGGAACAGTTCCACTCATTCTCTACTATAGGAGAGAAAGAATTGTATAAACTTGTTAAATCATCTAAACCAACAACATGTATGTTAGACCCTATACCATCTAAGCTCCTAAAATGGGTGCTTCCAGAAGTCATAGATCCTCTTCTGACTATTATTAATTCCTCATTGTCATTAGGATATGTCCCCAAAACCTTCAAACTGGCTGTTATTAAGCCTCTCATCAAAAAACCACAACTTGACCCCAAAGAACTAGTTAATCATAGACCAATCTCGAATCTCCATTTTCTGTCCAAGATACTAGAAAAGGTGGTATCCACACAATTATATTCCTTCTTAGAGAAAAATGGTATATGTGAGGATTTCCAGTCAGGATTTAGACCGTATCATAGTACTGAGTGCTGTCCTTAGAGTTACAAATAACCTGCTCTTATCATCTGATCGTGGTTGTATCTCTCTATTAGTTTTATTGGATGTTAGTGCTGCGTTTGACACAGTTGACCACAACATTATTTTGCATAGACTTTGTTGGCATTAATGGAAGTGCATTATCATGGTTTAAATCGTACTTATATGACCGCCATCAGTTCGTAGCAGTGAATGAAGATGTATCATATCGATCACAAGTGCAGTATGGAGTACCTCAAGGCTCAATACTAGTACTCTTCATGCTTTATATGGTAACCTTGGGAGATATCATCAGGAAACATGGTGTAAGCTTTCACTGTTATTCTGATGATACTCAGCTCTATATTTCTTCGCGGCCCGGTGAAACACACCAATTTGAAAAACTAATGGAATGCATAGTCGATATAAAAAACTGGATGATGAGTAATTTCTTACTGCTAAATTCTGAAATTCAGAGGCGTTAATTATAGGACCTAAAAACTCTGCATGTAATAACCTAGAACACTGTCTAAGACTTGATGGCTGCTCTGTCAAGTCTTCGTCATCAATTAGGAACCTAGGTGTGCTATTTGATCGCAATCTTTCCTTAGAAGTCCACGTTTCTAGCTTTTGTAAAACTGCATTTTTCCATCTCAAAAATATATCTAAATGATGGCCTATCTTCTCAATGGCTAGAGCCCCTGATACAGATCCCCTGTAAAGAACTTGTTTCAGATGACCATCAGGACAAGACCACAGGAAACAGATGATTCTCCTGCACAATCTGACTTTGCTGCAGCCTGGAATTGAACTACTGGTTTCGTCTGGTCAGAGCAGAACTGGCCCCCCAATGGAGCCTGGTTTCTCCCAAGGTTTTTTTTTCTCCATTCTGTCACCAATGGAGTTTTGGTTCCTTGCCGCTGTCGCCTCTGGCTTGCTTAATTGGGGTCACTTCATCTACAGCAATATCATTGACTTGATTACAAATAAATGCACAGACACAAATTAAACTTAGAGATGACATCACTGAATTCAATGATGAACTGCCTTTAACTGTCATTTTGCATTATTGACACACTGTTTTGCTAACGAATGTTGTTCAGTTAATTTGTTAATTTTTTGTTAGTTAATCAGTTCAGTTGTTCAATTAATTTGTTTTAAGGGCTATATAAATAAAGGTGACTTGACTTGACTGTGAGCTGCTCTATGAGAGTACCACGAGAGCCCCCTCCTTAGAACAGTATTTAAAATCAATGTTATGGTAAGTGTGCATGTGAAGTCTTTGCGCACTTTCTGAAATCCACACTGTGGTAAGTTCACATGCTAGTGCTCTTCATTTTTTCTAAAATCCTATATTTATATTTAATCATTTAGCAGACTTACAAATGAGCAACTTACAAATGAGAACAATGGAAGCAATCAGATCAACAAGAGAACAACAACAGTATACAAGTGCCATGACAAGTCTCAGTTCGTCTAGTAGAGAACGCATAGCCAGGGTTATTTTATATAAATATATTTATGAAAGACAAGAAAAGAAAGAAAACTGCTAGTATTAGTTAGTTAAGTGCAAGAAAAAAAGAGTCTTTAGATGTTCCCTGAAAATGAGTAAAGACTCATCTGTACGAATTGAGATTGGGAGGTCATTCCACCAGCTGGGCACAGTCCAGAAAAAGGTCCGTGAGTTTGAACTTCTTTGGGATGGCACCACAAGGTGTCGTACAGTTGCAGAGCGCAAACTTCTGAAGGGCAAATAAGATTGAACTAGTGAGTTTAGGTATGTTGGTGCCGTGCCAGTGGTCATCTTGTAGGCAACCATCAGTACCTTGAATTTGATGCAAACGGCTACTGGTAGCCTGTGTAACCTGATGAGGAGAGGAGTAACATAAGCTTTTTTTTGGCTCATTGAAGACAACCCTCGCTGCTACATTCTGGATCAGTTGCAGAGGCTTGATAGTACATGCAGGAAGGCCCGCCAGTAGAGCATTACAATAGTCCAGTCTTGAGAGAACAAGAGCTAGGACAATAATTTGGTTGGCTTGCTCTGACAGGAAGGGTCTAATCTTCCTAATGTTGTATAAGGCAAATCTGTAGGACCAGGTCATTGTAGCAATATGGTCTGTGAAGCTTAACTGGTTATCCATCACAACTCCTAGGTTTCTGGCTGTCTTGGGAGGAGTTATGGTTGTCGAACACAGCTGTATAGAGAAGTTGTGATGAAACAATGGTTTGCTGGAACCACCAGGAGTCATGTCTTGGTAAGGTTGAGATGAAGGTGATGGTCATTTATCCAGCTAGAAATGTCATTCAGACAGGCTAAAATGCGAGCTGCTAATGTCAGGTCATCAGGTTGGAATGAAAAGTAGAATTGGGTGTCATCAGCATAGCAGTGATAAGAAAAGCCATGCTTCTGAAAGACAGATCCTAATGACACCTTGAGGAACCCCAGGAGCAAGATGTTGTGACTTAGAAACATCACCCCTCCAAGACACGCTGAAGGATCTATCTGAGAGGTAGGACTTAAACCACAGGAGTGCGGTTTCAGAGATGCCCATCTTTCTGAGGGTGGACAGAAGAATCTGGTGATTAACGGTGTATCTATAGTCGCCGGTAGTGACGTCAGGGGCTGTCGCCGGCCAACTCGTTGGTGTTCCCCCTCAGGGAACTATGGTTACATTTGTAACCTGAGACATCCTCCTGCATCTGCACTGGTTCCATCCAGCCCTGAATCTCCTGTGTCTTCACTGGTTCTGCCCAGCTCAAGTCCTCCTTTGTTCCCTCCCAGCCTCCCTCTCACATCTCCTCTTTAACCAGCAAGTTCCTTAGCTCCATCTCCGCCTGTCAGTCCCAAAGCTCACCCTCAGTCAGTGCCATCTGGGTGCTCTGATCCACCTTGGGACTTTCAGGCTCTGCCTTGGCATGAGAATCCCATCTCCGCTTCCAGGCTCCCTCGTCTTTACTGTGGCCCGTCATCCCACCTGCTCCCTCTTCCTTCCGGCTCTGCCTTGGTCAGTCGTCGTCCATCCACCGCCTCGGGACTCCACTCCTCTGGCCACCAGTAGTGATGGGAAGTTCAGTTCTTATCTGCTAACTGGTTCTTTAGGACAGTTCGATTCAATAATCCAGTTGAAAAAAAAAAATGGTACACCGGTTCTTTTACGCTCTACGTAATGACGTAATTTGCAATGATTGCCCTTTATTCAAGCCTACGGTTTACCCGGGCTCATAACATTAGCACAGAATCAGTTCAGAATCAATCACCAACAGAACCAGTTCGGTTCAGATGCGCTGTGTGTCTGTCTGCTTCACTCTGAATCACGCATGCACATACTGTTCTCGAGTCAGACGCGTCTGACAGAAACGGTTCTCTGTTCAGTGTACTGGTGATCCGAAAACAGATACAACCGGTTCTTGACTCGAGAACGAGTCAATCTTTCGTTCGTTATCTGGCTTGGCCTGGTGTTCATCTTCAGTTCTCTCTTCACAGCAGTTCAGTCAGTGTACTGTTTAAGTAAATTAATTACTCCGCAATATTGGTTTATTTTAACTCAGAGGGAGTGTCAGCAATGTTAAAAAAGTTAACAGCTTAAGTAATTTGTGGATTAATGCTTATTGGAGATGTGAACCATTTCAAACGATTCAGTTCTCTTTGGTGAACTGGTTCAAGAAGAACCAGTTAAATCGAATGATTCATTCGTGAACCGGGCATTACTACACTGCAGTGTTGTGAACGCACTCACAACAGGCCAGGAAGAGAAGACAATGCTGAATAAAGTCTTTTTTTTTTTTTTTTTGGACCAAAATGTATTTTCGATGCTTCAACAAATTCTAACTGACCCTCTGATGTCACATGGACTACTTTGATGATGTTTTTATTACCTTTCTGGACAGTAGTGCTGAGCGGTATACCGGTTCATACCGAAAACCGGTGTATATTTTCGTTTATGACATAAATTTTTAATATACCGCCATACCGGTGTATTTCATTACACAACGTTCGGAATGAATGTTATGCTGCTCCGCGGCCACGCGACATTGTTTCAGACGGACCCTTTACAATATTGCACTTCTAAGCAGTGACTGCGAGGCGTGGTGAGGGTAAACTCAGCAGTGCTCTGGTTTTATGTTATAACGCCTGTTTCACACATAGTCGATCTGCAGTGCGTATTAATGGATTCCAGCTGCACGAGGTTGCGGTTTGTCAGTGCGTTCCAGGAGAAGTGCATATGCAGCAGTGCAGCGATTGGCTACTGAGTCTATTTTTGCTGTGCTGCAGGCACTGAATTAAAGCGATAGCATGTTGTTCGCAGGGAAAAATGAACATGGATTTACATGGAAACGCAGTAATTTCACAATAAATGTATACTTATTAAAGCCTACTGTGTTTCACACGCAACACAGGTTTTAGGTTATTAAAACGAGAAAAGTTGCACTTTTAGATAAACAAGGAAAACAATATATATGTTCACTTTTATGGAAGCAGAAAAACAAAGTTCATTAAGACCTGTGGGATTGCTTATGATAAAGATATAAATGCAAAATGTACGAGACTGTTTCTGTCTGTGGTGTTTTAATTTGAAATATTTTAACAAGAAAAGTCATAGGCTAATTATTGTGTTTAAATGTTTTGCTTCTTGCTTGAGCAACTTATTATACAAACCTAGAAGTAAAATTCATGAATAATGCGTTGTTTATATTTATTGAGTTTAAACTAATGTCTATAACTATGAAAGATTGTTACTGTTCTGTGATAAAAGACTCACAATGCTAATATATATATATATATATATATATATATATATATATATATATATATATATATATATATGAAACTGTGTTCCAAAGATGAACTGAGGTTTTACGGGTTTGGAAAGACATGAGGGTGAGTCAAAATTTTCATTTTTGGTTGAACTAACCCTTTAAATAATAAAATAAATATTGTGCCACAGACTTTAGACCAGGCTTGCGTTGGTCTCTGGCGCAGGCTATTTTCAGCTCCTTAAAATAGCAACACCTCTTTTTTAGACCAGCACGCCCATGGGCGCAAATGTATTTTCTAATTAAACGACGTGGCGCTGGATGGGGAAATCCGGACTGAAATTAGCTCCTTGCGTTGCATTGTGCCAGGTGTATGATAGGGCACAATATGTTTTTGATATTGTGGCCAAATCTGTCTGACCTCTGCATTACTTGAGGATGTGCTAATCACCTTCCTGATATTGATGATCTTCTCAGAAATGAAGGAAGCAAACTCCTTGCATTTGCTGTCTGAGAGCATTTTACTGGGAATCTGACTTAGGGGGTTTGTCAGTCTCCCAACAGTGGCAAAAAGAGTACGAGTGTTTTTTAAGTTACTGTTTTATAAGGTTTGAGAAGAAATTCTATATAGCTGTGGCTAGTTTCACATTAAAACATGAAGGCTGTCTTTATAGATGCTATAGTGAATTTCAAATCAGGCTTTTCTGCATTGTCTTTTCATAGTCTGAACTGCTGCTGATCTTCTCCGAACTGATTTCTATCTGCTAATTTTCTTATTGACTATTACAGGAGCAATATCATAAATAACATTCTTAACTTTAGAGTTAAAGGAATCAAGGAGAATATCAATAGAGTCTGCAGAAAAGCTTGGTGTTAGAGATATAGCCTCCATGTTCTCGTTAAAGCTGCGGTAGGGAACTTTTGATGCTCTAGCGGTTAATAAACAGAACTGCTTGCGTCTTGCAGAAGAACATCATAGCCGGAACTACTTCTCTCTGTTTATGTCTATGAAGAATCACAAAGGTACTGGGTTACTCCGCCGCGGTATCCCCGAAGCAATCTAAAATAGTCCGAATATAAACACTTATTATAGATGCACCCTAGTGATTCAGGACAAGCCAAAAACACGGTTTGGAAAATGGATTCATGGTGTACTCGCTTATTATATAAATTTTTCTACATTTTGAACACAAACAAAGTTACGGACCGCAGCTTTGATTGGTTATTTTTTACCGGGAGCGATGGAGTTTCTGCAAATGGCAATAGGACCACTGGGAAGAGTCAGAGGAGCTTGATTTTTTTCACAGATTATCTGTCTCATATTCTACTGTCAGGATATAATGACAGGTTTAATAAATATGTAAAAAATATTTTTTTTACAAAAGTTCCCTACAGCACCTTTAATGCATCTCTTTCTGACAGAGACATATCTACACTGTTAAAAAATTACTGTAAATTTTACAGTAGTTTTACTGTAATTTAATGTACAGATTTTTTACTGTATTCTCAATTACAGTAAAATTCTGTACTACTGTAAAATTTACAGTAAGTGTCTGGCAACCCTGCTGCCAGTATTTTACTGTAAAATTTACATTTTTTTATATTTTGTATACTGCATTTTTACAAAAAATATATTATAAACTGCATTTTAAATATTTTGTATATGGAATTTTACACAATTATTTAAATAGCAAATGTTTCAGAGATGCCCATCAAGTAGTTTACTGTGAAAAGCAATTCTTTGAAAAAAGCATGTGTATTTGCTATATTTAAAGTATGTAAAATGATAGCATACAGTATATTTTCCCTATTGCTGACTTAACTTTAACTGCATAAAGTGTTGTATAATGCATAACTTAATTCACCAAAAAAAAAAAAAAAAAAAAACATAAAAAAAAAAAACATAAAAAAAAAAAAAAACTGTAAAAATGTTATATATCACTTTCAAATTTACATGAAAAAATGACATAAAAAGTATATTATTTTGAACTCATTTTTATTTATTTTAAAATTATTTCATTTTTTTAATGGATATGAAATTTTGGCATGTTTTCTTTTTTATTACTTGGAACATATTGGCCATCATGGACCTAGACACAAAGAAATATTCAAACTGCGTTATAACCGAAACATGACCAACATGGTCATGTTAAAACAGTTCACCCAAAAGTTACAATTCTGTCATTTCTCACCCTCATGTCATTCCACACCCTTAAGACCTTGTTCATCTTCACAACACACATTAAGATATTTTTTATAAAACCTGATGGCCCAGTGATGCCTACATTGCTAGCAAGATAATTTCCTTTTCCAATGCCCAGAAAGGTACTAAAAACATATTTAAAACAGTTTATGTGACCACAGTGGTTCAACCTTAGTGTAATGAAGCTATGAAAATACTTTTTGTATGCCAAAAACAAAATAATGACTATTCAACAATATCTAGTGAGGGATGTTTTTTTTTTTTTTTTTTTTAACACTGCTTCATGAAGCTTCGAAGCTTTATGAATCTTTCAGTTAAAAATCAGAGCATATCAAACTGCCAAAGTCACATGATTTCAGTAAATGAGGCTTCGTAAGTGTTTTGACATTTCAAATTTCACATTTTCATGTGACTTTTGCAGTTTGATACACGTTCTGAGCAAATGATTTGGGACCCACTTTATATTAAGTGGCCTTAACTACTATGTACTTACATTTTAATTAATGATTTAGTACAATGTACTTATTGTGTACATACATGTTTTTACATTGTGCTTATATTTAAAAAAAAAATTTTTTTGGCAAAAAAAGTATTCTCGTCGCTTTATAATATTTATTATATAAATATTATATATTTATTATATATTTATTACTTTCTGGGCATTGAAAAAAGAAATGATCTTGCTAGAAATGCAGGCTTCACTGAACCATTGGATTTAATCAAAAATATCTTAATGTGTGTTGTGAAGATGAACGAAGATCTTACGGGTGTGGAACGAAATAAGTAATTATTGACTTAATTTTCATTTTTGGGTGAACTAATCCTTTAAAAACCACAAAGATGCTTTCAGATAGCTTTCATCACTTAAAGAATAGACCAATATGGCCAAACAAGTCATACAAACTTTCCATCAAACAGATAAAAATCAACCAAATAACAATTATGCTCCAGATGAAGTTCCATCCCAGGATTCAAAGTGTGACTAAAAATATTGAAAAGAGCAAAGAGGACAATACATTAGTTTTATTACAAAATATAATAATACTTTCAGAAACAAATAGGGGGAGGACAGATACAGTTAGTGACAGAAACAGGGATGAGAGGTACAGTCAGAGAGACAGAGGGATGAGAGGTAGAGTCAAAGGCAGATAGAGAACAATAAAAGGAAGACGTATCCTTACATTTCAGAAATTGGAATTTGCACAGAAGAGTGGCAACATGTGGGTTGACTGCCACACATTTTCTTCTGTATCACTTGTCCTGTTTTTATTTCGATGGCACTTTTCCCTTGGCTTTGGATCCTTTCTCCGGATTTATGCCAACAAAGCACCTAAAGGGTCATGAAACAGACAATATGTAATTAAGATCGGTTTTAGGACCTCCCAGAAAGTTGGAGATGTCCACTAATAATAATAAAAAAAAAACATATTTAACTCAATAGTTTGCTGGTGTTAAATAGCGAGACAAATATATTCTCTCCTCGAGTTAAGACACATTGTTTTAGAGGCCTCAACAGAAATAACACTTATAACATAACATAACATTATTAAAAAGAATGTCCTGATATAACTTATCTATAAAATGCTGGTTCTGAAGTTGTTAGAATTCAATCATTACCTTTGAATGAACTCCAAAGTACACACTGCTTTCTACTAATACTCAAGATTAAACTAGTAATAAGCAGCAAACAGAGTGGCAAGGCTGGACAGGAAACTGGGCTGAGTGCCCTCACACACCACCTTGCCTTCAATACTCAGCATCCAGTGCCCACTTGTCAAAGTGTCTCCTAAAACAATCAATATCACAATAGTAATTAATACCTATACCATTTTTTTTTTTTGTATTTCAGATTTTTACATTTACATTATATTTAGTAGGGGTGGGATAAAAATTTGATTCTTAAATGTATCGCAATGCATAAGCAGACTATTCTGAATTGATTCACAAATGTCAAAAATCAATTTTCTAAACGTTAATTAATGTAATGTTGACGGAAAGTAAAAGGCGGATCTCTGAAACGCGGAAGTGCATGCCCCGACAGTCTGTGACATGCACATAACTGTGTGTATCCACTGGTGCAGAGCAAGCGTTTTGAGACCTATACTTGAGCGTTTTCAGTCCATTTAATGGAAGTTTAGCTTCCATAGTTGCAGATGGTCAGTGGTGGATCGATTATGCAGCAAAATGCCTCCTAATGTGAAACAGACTGAAAGCACTTTGTTTTTTTCTTCCTGAACCTTCGGGTTGTTCGTTCATTTGAAACGACTTGAAAAAAGATTCGTTCATTTTGCTGAACGAGACTCAAAAGTCCGATTCGGTAAAATGATCCGAACTTCCCATCACTACAACTGATGATAAGATTCAAGTCATAGGCGCAATAAAACTTAAGAAAAAAATAAGAGAAATATTCTACAACTACAATAAGTCAACTCGTTTGTTTATTGGTCAGTGTCGCGCATGATCAGTTCATTTGTTCAAGTGTCACCGCACTGATAAGGTGCCTTTGTGCACCCTGTGCAAAAATACACACAAGATTTGCCTGCCGACATAAATATAGACACATATCTATAAATAGCATATTTAATAATTTCAAGGAAAAATTATTTGGTCGCCCTAAGGTAATAAATTAGGCTAACTATACAAAGCAGACTTTATATCAAACAGATATGTTAAAGTTTTCACATTAACGTTACCTGAAGTTAGCAATCTAACCAGCATCTCACTGGTTACGTTTACCTCTTGGAAGAGCACCACTGAGAATTTATATGACACACACATCCTCCGTGAGTGGCCCTGACTGACCGCAAGGCTTTAGAAACGCGTTTTATTTCACCGCCCGTGTTAACAGATGACTGCCTGTGCAAAGTTGTTTTACATCATAAAATAATCACGACGAAGTGTGCTGATAAACACGAAGTTACCGTGAATAACTTGGGATGTGTGAAATCCTACCGCGACCGCGCTACTGAAACCCTGTGCAATTCTGCAATGCGCCCCGCGGACGGATGATGCTTGAATCTGGGGTTACCAATATAATCCGTGAATGTAGACACATTTAATACTACCAAACAAAAAATATAAAAAACTGAAGTCACTTACAACAGTTGTGGATCACTCCGCTTGCCTTTAACATTAATCTCCTCGACCGTTGATGCGGCTCTGAACATTTGAAATTTACAGCAAAATTCGGTAATTTGAGTCAGACCTACACGTGACCCCAGAATGCATTGTAGTTTACAGCAATATGCTGTATTATTAAAAAACAGTCTGCGGCTTTAAAATAATGCTGTAATTTTTACAGCAATTCATTACAGTGTAGATTCAGTGGTAGCAGAGATCAATATATCAAAGAAAATACAGAAGTGATCAGATAGAGCTATGTCCTTAATAACATTGGATGAAATGTTTAGACCCCTATTGATGATTAAATCTAGAGTGTGTCCACCTTTGTGTATGGGTCCATGCACATGCTGAATCAGGTCACAAGTTTTTAGAACCATTATCATTTATTTCGTAGTTTTGTTTTCTGTGTTATTCATGGGAATATTAAAATCCCCTGCAATAGCAAAACAGTCAAACTCTGAAGAAATCATTGATAACATTTCTGTGACCTATTTAACAAAGGCTGGAGAGTATTTTGGAGGCCTGTAAATAATAAAAAGAATGCGTGGAGCACCTTTCAGAAAAATCCCTAGATATTCAAAAGACAAGTATTGACTAGTTGACACTTGCTTGCATTGATAGACATCTTTAAATAAAGTGGCTTCACCTCAACCTCTCCTAACAGTGTCCTACATACACTCATGAAAATAAAGTTATGAGGGGCTGCTTTATTTAGGACTGTTGCACTGCAGAAGCAGAACACGATAATAAGACAAATTTTACACGAAAGACATTTAGACTGCTATGTGTGTGTTTGAACGCTGAGAACTGATCGCATGCTTTATATGAGAACTGAAAAGTGGAGTGTGCACAAGAGAGCACCGCTATCAGCTCGATTCTGCCTATCCTGCCTTCACTAACTATAAATTAATCGACAACAATATGTGACTCCTGGGGAACTATACATCTGGTCACCTCATCCCTACCCTTTCGGGTGCTAAGGCAATTGTTTCAGATCGCTAGTTCGCGTTTTGTTAGTCTATCCATCCACTGCAGCTGCCATATTGAGAATAGATATGGGATGCCCCTTATCTGTTTGCAATCCAATGACAGCGACACACATTTTTTTAGGACAAGACGGTACCCTATTGGATGTATTTTGAATGTCCGGTCCCATCTCGTCTTGTTAACGAAGACGGCATATATTTTGTCATAGTTTTTATCATTAAATATTAATTTTAGCTCGTCAACGTCTCATCTTCATCACAGAAAAAAAAATGTGTTAACAAAATTAACGGGGTGGTAGAATACCTGTATTCACAAGCCTTGTCATAGTCGAATCTGGGATAGAGGATGCTACGGCAGCAATATGAGAAACTTGTGACAATCTGATGTCTCGTGTTCCTTTGGGTCCCGCTCCCTGTTTGTGCCATCAATTAGTGTGGTGATCAGTTTTGGCTTGTTTCTCTAAACTGGGTATAAACTCAGAAGATTCATGGAACTCCACGGCTGTATGTTGAGAGGATCCATGACGTTGGCCTGCCAAGTGTTCCGCCTGTTTTGAAAGTCTAGCAAATAACTTTGTTTAAAGAACCACAAAATGCATTTTCTAATTAAATGACGTGGCGCTGGATGGGGAAATCCAGACTGAAACTAGCTCCTTGCATTGCATTGCGCCAGGTGTATGATAAGGCCCAGTATCTTTTTGATATTGTGGGCAAATCTGTCTGACCTCTGCATTACTTGAGGATGTGCTAATCGCCTTCCTGATATTGATGATCTTCTCAAAAATGAAGGAAGCGAACTCCTTGCATTTGCTGTCTGAGAGCATTTTATTGGGAATCTAAGCTAGTTTTAGCTCGTCAACGTCTCATCTTCATCACAGAAAAAAAAAAAAAAATTGTTAACGAAATTAACGGGGTGGAAGAATAACAGTTTTGGCTTGTTCCACTAAACTGGGTATAAACTCAGAAGATTCATGGAACTCCACGGTTGTATGTTGAGAGGGTCCATGACGATGGCCTGCAGAGTTTTACGCCTGTTTTGGAAGTCCAGCAAATAACTTTGTTTAAAAAACCACAATCCTCTTTAGAAGTTTTCAGCAATTCATGCAACAAGTATATTCAATAGGAGGCATTTTCTCTCTCTTCTGTTTGAATATAGGCAGTTGTTCTCCCATCTCGGGAATATAAGCTGCTGGCAGTGGGAAGCAAAGTCTTCTTTTTGTAGCATTATTCCAGTCCCAAAGTTTTTATTTTTATTGTTCGTGCCAAAAATGTGTTGTTTGAGCACTGTGCTGATCTGCTGAAGTAAAAATCTAAGTAAAATCTGCGAAAAGTACAGATATAAGAAGCAAAGGGCAGAGCAGTCCGAATGGTAGCAAAGCCGGAAGCAGAAATTATGTGTAACTTGGCATCCTCTCTCTCTCTCTCTCTCTCTCTCTCTCTCCCCTCTGTCAATTTTTTTTTTCAATTCATATTGCTTTATTGGCATGACATTCTTACTGTAGGTACATATTACCAAAGCATTGTACATGACAGAATAAAAACTAAAAAAAAAAAAAAAAAAAAAATAATAATAATATATAAAATACATCCAATATTTAACATATGTAAACATTAAAGGTACTACTAATGCAGATGTGTTCACTCATTACCTCCTTATTTTGTGGCATTTATAAATATGATGTGCTACTAAAGAGGAAGTAGGTCTTTCACCAAGTAATATTCTTAATTTGTCATTTGTCATCATGGAGTGATTATTGGAACTCAGGAATTATTTAGTCATCTTTTAGTGTAAAGTGAGTATTTTAAGGACATGACATCTCTCTAACCCCCACCCCACCTCACCCATCTACAGTACTTCAATAACCATTCATCTGACATGAGCCAAGAGCAGTCACACCATGGCCTGTGCGATATCCAAAGCATATTGTTTATCATGACAGCAGTGTGAAGGGGAAGTCCCCAGAGAAAATAACTCTCTACTGATGCTTTGTGGAGGATATCTAAGCCATATGCAGTCTTTGCCTCTTACTGGCTCTGTGCGTAAAATGGCTATGTGCATTAATAAGCATACCATGATAAACACACATCACATTCATTCATCATTGCAGACAGTTTTCAGCAAACATTTTACATACACCCCAAATTGCAAGATGCATCTTTAAACTGTATTCCTATTTGCTTTTTCTCAGTTGTTTGCCATGTGTTTTGCACGGGCCTACCAAGAAATACCTCAATACCAGCACAGAGACCCTGTGACATCTAAGGTGCTGCTTTGTGACCAGTGTCCACCCGGAACAGCTGTGAAACACCACTGCAGCACAAAGGAACCCACTGTTTGTGCCCTCTGCCCAGAAAAATGCTTTGCGGAGCAGTGGCACTGGGGAGACAGCTGTCAACATTGTACATCTGTCTGCAAGGAAAGACAGATTGTACGAAGGGAATGTAACAGCACTCATGACAGGCTCTGTGAGTGTATACATGGATATTACCTATTGGTGGAATTTTGTGTCCGACACACTGCCTGTTCACCTGGCTTTGGTGTCATTGTGCAGGGTAAGTACACTTATTATCTGTCACCAATGTGCTAGCAGATTACACTGAAAAACTTTAATGCTGAAATAATTTACACTGATATACTGAAACACTTTACTTTCTTAGATCATCTCAGTCCATTTTAGATGTAATTATTATTATGGAGCTTATAATCATACTTAATGATAAAAATAATCATAATAAATAATAAACTTGAGATTCAGCCAGTTTTTTCTTTTTTTTCGTTATTTTTTTTTTTTATCATTACAGTTTTCTTCATCGTTTTATCGTTGCAGTATTCGTCATGTACTGTGTAACCCGTTTCAAGGTTAATAAATCACATTTATAAGGAATTAGAATTCAGTACATTAACAGTCAGCCACTACCTCCCTTAAGCTTTCAATGGCAGCTGGTTTAACATTTGGCACCCTGAACATGTTGTCAGGGTGCTTGATAATCATTCTGTACTGTATGATGAGACATTAAGAAATATTCACAGTGGCTGAATTCCAGCAAAAGAAGTGTAAGTGAACAGTCCCTGTTGGAAATAAGAGAGTGACTGACATAGAGTGTGACTGACGTAGGTTTTCATTAAACGGAATGACATTACTGGTTGTTATAATACTCTAGCTTGAGTCTAATAGAAATGATCTCAAAAAGGATGTAAAAAAAACTATATATATATATATATATATATATATATATATATATATATATATATATATATATATATATATATATATACAGTATATAATCCATAACTGTACCGATATTATTATAGTATTATTATATTAAACAGTGAAGATGGCATGATTATGGCTCTTATTTATTTCCAAATGCAGTTTGGATTATGTTACATTATTTGTGGGATTTTCAGAAAAATATGAATAAATTAATTTTCTGTAGGCCTGTCTCATTGTTAAAGGTGCATTAAGGGGTATATATTAATACATTAGATGGTGACTTAATTATTTGTTAATATTTCTGATATTTTATAGATTAGCATACCATTAACCCCAATTATACATTTTTTATAATAACTTGTCCTGCACCATTTGTGCTATGGACATTAATGATATCTCAAATAATGACACTTAATAAAGAGTGGTATATTATTACTATTCTAAGCAATCAAACATTTGAATATTCTTTGTAAATAATAAGACACTGAAATCACAATGACTCCTACAGGGTCATTTAACTGTGTTCTAACTTATGTGGACAGAAGGTTATTGTGGAATATTTTTACAGAATTTGCAATAGGTATGTACACAGATAAATCTTGTTCTAAAGTAAATGTATTATAAATAAAAAAAACACATGCCAGAAGGTATCATTTAGCTTAATAGATTCCCAAAACATCTCCTTAAATGTGCTTTCCAGAGAACGTCTCCATTACAGCCAGTTCTTAAAGAAGCTAGGGCAACATTCTCAGAATCAATTCTTTGAAACAGACATACTATTCTATGTTTCCTACGGTGCCCGTAAAGTGGCTTGTTCGGTTTACTCAGTTTTGTCGTGGCCACGAAATAATAAGTCGTGGGAACGTGATAATATGTAGTGGTCACGAGATATTAATTTGTGGGAACGTCATATTATGTCGTGGCCACAAGATCATTTTGTCGAGGTAACGACATCTTCATGATGCTATGTTGAGGGAACAACATCCATTTCTCGTAGAATTAAGAAATTATTATGCATTTACATTTCATGCATTTATTTCATTTTATGTTAATGTCGAGTGAACTCTATTATTTACAAAAGTATTCAGAATGTTAAGAGATCGAAATTGAAGCAAAAAATAAATGAATATAAACTAAATAAAAAAATATAACCAATAATAATAGGTTAATAATAATAATAATGTTCACATATTATGGGGGAAAGACTATCAGTTAATGGACTTGCAAGACTGTAGAATAAAAAAAGTTTTTATATTTTATTATGCACTTTATGTAATATTTATTTATGATAAACTTCATGTGAATGCTGACGATCGCATTTAATACAGCCTGGTAGCCAAAGCGTATAGTAATATAATAATTACTTAATTCTAAATAAAATATTAATGAATCCATCTCTGATTATCCCTGGTTGCTATGGTCACGCAGGTTTGTTTACGCATTAAACTCGTGGCCACGAGAAAAACATGTCGTTCCCTCAACATAAGAAGTCGTGGCCATGAGAATGTTGTTCCCTCAACATAGCATCTCGAGGCCACGACATGAGGATGTTGTTACCTCGACAAAATTATCTCATGGCCATGACATAATATGACGTTCCCACAAATTAATATCTCGTGGCCACGACATATTATCACGTTCCCTCGAGTTATTATTTTGTGGCCACGACAAAACTAAGTAAACCAAACAAGTCATCTTACGGGCACCGTAGTATACTATGTATTTATTATTATTATTATTATTATTATTATTATTTTACATGATTGCTACTATGATGTAAAACATGTTGTAAGTTTGCTTTTCGGCACTTATTTATGCAGTTTTTAATAAAAAGTGTGAAACTATTAGATAATGTTTTTTTAATTTATTTTTTTGTGCAAACATTTAGGACATAGAATTTATGCACAGTTAAAGAATGAGCCCAAAAGTAAATATAGTACATATAGTTCCTCATTAAATTTCTAAATTCATTTACATAATTAAACTCCACCAATAGGTCATATTCAAACTCCATTGATAGGTCAAATTCTGTTTAGTCATTTATAGATCTGACTCATTTTTGACCTAAACAAGAGTGGCTGGTTTCTGTTAGTCATGTGTGAATGACAAATGTCTGGTATTCCTTAAATAGTCATCTCTAATTCTTGTTAGAAAACTCTCACTTCCTATATTTCATACACATGGGTGTTCAGCTTGAATTAAACGAGATTCATTTCAGATATTACAGTATTTCCATAGAGGGTACATCCTTAACATTTTGTGTTCTCAAAAAACTGAATGTAGGAGTTTTAGTATGATAAAAATAAAAATAAATCAGCATATATATATATATATATATATATATATATATATATATATATATATATATATATATTTTTTTTTTTATTATATATATATATATATATATATATATATATATATATATATATATATTTTTTTTTATTTTTTTTTTTTTTTTTTTTTTTTTTTTTTTTTTTAAAAGTAAAGATGTTCTTAACTGTTTGTTCTGTACTCTTCATGCTCATGCTTTCAATATTGCATTAGACCTGCATTATTGCATTGGCAGTATGGACCAGAAGTTATGTTTCATTGAATAGATCCTGAGTCATGTTCTAACATACTAACATTCCTAAATTCCACTACAGTATATATTAAATATACCCTTTTAATATAATTTAAGACAAAGCAGTATAAAACAGAACTTGAACAATGTAATATAACAGGACAGGTTTATTTCAGTAGTATGTTATTTATTCAAAAGAATGACATGAATATGCCTGCTTTGCATAGTAGACTTAGATTTTGCTATTCAAAGTTTTCTATATTCTAAAATAACATCAGTTGTGTATTGAGAGTGTATGTTTATGTCCTGCAGGGACACCAGAGAGGAACACCTTGTGTGAGAAATGTCCCCAGGGTTATTTCTCCAGCACATCTTCAACCACTGAACCATGCATACCCCACAGGAACTGCACTCAACTAGGCCTGAAGACTGTAAGACCAGGTACAGCCACCCATGATACTCTGTGTGATTCTGAGAATAAAGAGTTCACTTTTGACTGCTCCAATCAACACACAGAGTGTCACAATGGTAAGCAACATTCTTGTCCTTGTTTGATTAATTAAAAACATTGTTTGATTTGAAGAAAATTACTGCCAATTTTGGTAGATAATGGACAAAATTTTTAACAAATACCTGATGCCGCATTTCCACCTAAATCACCCAGAACAGTTGTACCAGGAACTTTTTCCACAGGAACTGTCAGATGTCAGAAGGACTAGCCGAGTTGAGACTACTCTAGGCAGATACATGAACACGGAGTTCCCACTGATCGCGTGGACCTGATCGTCTCCAAAATCGGCGCAACAAATTTTTAAATAGGCCCTGTCTTTATATATAAACCGCGAATTTGAGTTTTAAACAACTACATTCTCATCTAAAATACTTTTAAAACTACATTTCATGACACAATAACAGTAATATTTAGAAAATTATCTGAATAAATAGTGGTTGAAATCACAATGCTACATGAACTCAACCAATCATCATATTCAGTCCCTGAAAGTTCCGGAACTTTGAAAAAGTACTACTTTGCCAGCAGGGACTTTCTGACGGCGTTTTTTTTACCTGGTACTTTATTTCAATCCTGGTTCCTGTGGTGAAAACACACGAGTTCCAACCCAAAGTCCCTATCTCCTGGGAAAAGTTGAGATACACTGCTAGGAATTGCCCTCTTGGGCTCTGTGACTGTGTATTGCAAGGGTGTTGAAGATGACTGGTGTTCTCCAACACACTGTAGGACTCTTTGTTTGTTCTGGGCCCATATTAGAACAATCCCCTTACCTTGGCCGACTGCTTTTCTGATAGAAACTGCAGAGAAAAAAAACATGAGCAGTATAGTCAACATAATTTAGCAGTTGCATGATTTGTGTTTTTTTTTTTTTTTCCGTAAAATTTAAGAGGTCGCATAGTCAAGTCAGAAACTAAAACCAAGATTGCCCATGCTATTAATATACCCTCATTCAAATGCCCTTAGATATACATTATAAATTTTTTATTATTAACCCTCTGGGGCCTGATGATGTTTTGGGGGCCTGGAGAAGTTTTAACATGCCTTGACATTTGTGCTTTTTAACATATCAATGGCTAAAGTCTAAAAACACTTTAATCAGCGCAAACTGGACTACAATAATAGGTGAGCAGCATGTATGTATTAGGGATGGGCGTTTTCCGCAAATATCACATTCGAATATTTGAGCTCACAAAAAACGAATATTCGTTTATTTAAATTAAGTTTAATGAGACAGATGTTATTTTTCAGCAACATTTATCGTTTCCGTCATTTTTGAACAATCTTACACACAATAAGCTTGAACATTACACATCGTGTTTTGTAGCTGAAAACCTTTAACAATGCGTGCAAACAAACAAAAGTAAAGATTAAGGCCTGCAGCCTGCGTTTCCGACGAGTGGGCATTGCATCCTCTTCATCATTGGTGGCGGCGGCTGCATCCGCACCATTTGCATCAGGAAAATGTTTTCATCGAGAAACCTGAGATGTTTGTGCCGAGGGTCTAGGGTGGACGTGAGAAGAGGAGTTTTCACTGCATTCTCCAATTTAGAAGTGTTTATTCGTTGCTTGAGAGATGCCGCAACAGTGTTCTTGAATTCGGTCACATTCTGTGATTCTCCACAGCATATTTGAAGTACTGTAGAAGACCACAGTTCTTATTCAATCATTTTTTTTTTGCTTGCATACATCTTCAAATATGCCGTGGAGAATCAAAGAAAGTTTTATTGTGGACTTTTTTTAATCTTTTTTTATGGCAAGCAAAAATATAGAAAATTCAAATATAATTTTTATTAATCGAATAATTAGAGCAGAGCGAATATTCGAATGTTCGACTATCCGTGCACACCCCTAGTATGTATATGATTTTGCTTTTGATAAAACAACATTTATTCGTGGTTAGTGAAAAACTACAATTTTGAAGTCATCGAAATAAGGCCATAATAAACATACAGAGCATTTGTTCAAAATAACTGGATCTTGTAGCTTAGAGTTTTTGCTTCAAAACAATGTGGAAATCATCTTGTTAACTTGCTCACAGAAAACGATATATTGATTAAAATCTTCTAAGACACTTTTTGAGTAGAAAAAGTCTATGCGAGAAGGCATCATAATGCTGTGATTCCCACCTGAGAAAACAAAGGCCTGCATAATGAGCTGCATTTTGAGCTTTTCAGTCTGGTTTCTGACTGAGAGAGAAAAGAGTTACAAGAAAGAATGTGTGGACAAAAGAAATTTGTAGGGCTGGTAATTTAGACCTGGTAATACAGACCATTACGGACTATAAGCCCCCACCACGGATCTGTAACAACAACTTATCTCTGCTGAACGAGCTGAACACGTTCTTTGCATGCTTTGAGCAACAAAACAGCACCACTGCACTGAAGACTTCAACTCCTCCAGTCCACCAGGTGATGACGCTGACCCCAGACAACGTAAGGAGATCCTTCAGCAGGATCAATGCACGCAAAGCTCCGGGTCCTGACAACATCCCTCGGCGTGTACTGAAAGACTATGCAGAAGAACTCACTGATATCTTCACAGCAATTTTCAACATCTCACTTAATCAGGCTGTTGTTCCCACATGTTTCAAAACTACCACCATCATTCCAGTTCTGAAGAAGCGATCTCCATGCTGCTTCAATGACTACTGTCCTGTTGCACTTACTCCCATCCTCATGAAGTGCTTTGAACGGCTAGTCATGCTCCACATCAAATCTGCCCTTCCCCCCTCCCTGGAATCCTTCCGTTTTGCATATCAGTCCAACCGGTCTACCAATGATGCCATCGCCACAGCTGTTCACTCAGCACTCACACATCTGGACAAAAAGGATTCATACGTCAGAATGCTGTTAATAGACTTCATAGACAGTTCAGCATTCAACACAATCATCCCTCAACAGCTAATTCAAAAACTGATCCAGCTGGGGCTCAACACTTTGCTGTGCAACTGGCTGTTGGATTTTCTGACTGGAAGACCTCAGGCAGTACAGGTCGGCAGCAACACATCCAGCACCATCACACTGAACACTGGGGCCCCCCAAGGATGTATGTTGAGCCCCCTCCTCTTCACTCTGTTGACCCATGACTGCACACCGACACATAACTCCAACCTCTTCATTACGTTTGCGGACGACACGACTGTGGTGGGTCTTATTAGCAACAAAGATGAGACAAACTACAGGAGCGAGGTGAGCCGCCCGGCCGGATGGTGCAGTGACAACAATCTCTCTCTGAACGTGGAGAAGACGAAGGAGATTGTTGTAGACTTCAGGAGAGCACACACACGTTCCTCTGACCATCAACAGTGCGACTGTGGAGAGAGTGAGCAGCTCCAAGTTCCTGGGTGTGCACATCACAGAGGACCTCTCCTGGACTGAAAACACAGCAGCACTGGCAAAGAAATAACAGCAGCATCTTTACTTCCTCTGCAAACTTAGGAGAGCCAGAGCCCCACCCCCCATTATGTATATCTTCTAAAGAGGCACCATCAAGAGCATCCTGACAAGCTGCATCACTGTGTGGTATGGCGCCTGCAATGCGTCCTGCCGAAAGACTCTGCAACGCATAGTGAGAGCAGATGAGAAGAATTGGTGTGTCTCTCTCCCCTCACTGCAGGATATTTATGGAACTCGTCTCACCCGCAAAAGCCCTCTGCTTCACATGTGATCCCACACACCCATCACACAGCTTCTTCAGTATGCTGCCATCAGGGAGGAGACTGCGGAGTCTCCAGGCCAGGACCAGCAGACTGAAGGACAGCTTCATCCACCAGGCTGTCAGGAAGCTGAACTCGCTCCCGAACTTGCCCCCTTGCCTCTTCTGCCCCAGGCACCCCTGAACTATGAATAATGTTATCTGTATGCACTGGGGTCTGAGAGTTACGCAATTTTGATTCTCTGTATGTATGTACTGTACACGTGGAAGAATTGACAAAGCAGACTTGGCCTGACTTGACTTAACACGTTGATTAGATTAATTAATTATTAAGAAAAATAACTTGTTAAAAGTATTAAAGCATTTAATGACCTGCCCCGCCCCAGACCTGTGTGGACCAACTGCCATTTCATACAGTCAACTGATGACTAATATGAGGCAGAGCAACAACTACCTGCTTGTTACAGCCTAGAGAACATCCCTTAAATTCAAGTTATAGGGCAAAATGCCCCTGTTTGAAATTTTGTCTCATTTACATCACATTGTTAAAGAGCCACACAGATGGGAAATCAGATATTACCTTGTATGTTATATTACAGTGTATGATGTAGCTGTCCATCAGTGTAAACAATGTGCAAAGTAATTAAACCAAAAAGTACACAATTTATAAAGTTATTGGCTTCTAAAGTAAGGAGTCGACTCTGAATCGCTGAAACGAGTCGTTATAGATCTCAAATCTTTTGCCCATCTCTATGTACGTCAATAGAACACTTTGCATAATAATCTCCGCCTACCGTCTTGGGAGAAACAAATCTCTTACCTGCCCCACCTCCCACACAGACGCTCTGGTTGATGTGATAGCATCATGTCGAGGAGACAGTGTGTTTTTAATTGTAAAGGCAAGTTTGTTTTATTGCCTTTGTCTGCGCTGATCTTCATTTACAAACACGTCATTAAAATGAAGTGTAACTCTGTGAATACTCAACCTAGAGACATGAGAGAGATATCTATAGAAAGCTTGACATGTCTTCTTTAAAACAAGTGCTGCTAACAGATATTCTGTTAAAGTAATCCATATGGAAACAACGCGATGTCCGTTTTTCACGTCTCCCGTCATTATATTTAATGTGACCACGCCCCAGCGCTGAACGCGCTTATTCAGATTCAAACTGAAGTGCGCAGCTTGAATACACCCACACAGAAGAAAAAGCAGCGAGACTGTTCAAGTTTTTTATTTTACTGTTTGCTTCGCGGTGAGAGGAATAAGACATAATTCACCCCAAAAAGATGCTAACGCATTGTTTACCGTGAAGTTGTGTGCGGAACAACCAATCAAAACTGAATATGTCAGTTGACCAATCAGAACACAGTATGCTACCGAAAGGTGGGGTTTAATGAAACTGAATCTTTTGAACAGCTTTGCGCGAACCGTTTGGGGATCTCTGAGAATTGAGGTAATTTTAAAATGATATTTTGACAAAATGACAATGTTTTTTAACCTTGGATGGATTTAAACCTTGTGTACAGGACTTATAAACAGTGATAGGTAGCTTAGAATTTTCATCTTACTGGCTCTTTAAGGAAGTGCAATATCACAGGGGTGCAAATGTGATACTAATCTTATACACTGGCACTCTACGGCCATTTTTGACCGAAATATTTTATATTTTGAAATTTAAAAAAATCGTAGCTTCATCGGAATGAGATAACACTTGGTGACTTTTGTCACGTTACCAATATGAACACACACAAAAAATCATGGACATAATTTGGATATGTTAAAGAGTCCAAAAAAATAAATAAGTCAGACTTACCTTCTTCGTGGTCAAAAATGACCGACATAGGAAATGAATGGGAAATACGAAAAAATTTAAAACTCAGTGAATCTTTTGGTGATACAAACTACATATCAGCCACTGGTCAGGAAAAAAGTGTGCAGCAATCAAGGGGTGACTCTCTAGAATATCAGGAGTGAAAAATACACACCAATCAATAAATGGAAAAAATACAAAACGGTCTCTCTCTCTCTCTCTCTCACACACACACACACATACAGAAATGAACCAGTAAGACTGCAAGAGAGCACATTGTGAGAATATGTGAAATCAATAAATGAAAACGAAAAAACAAAACGCTTGTTTCCTTTCTATCTCTCTCTCACACACACACACACACACACATAAATTAACTGGTGAGACTGCAAGATAGCACATTGTGAGAATATGTGAAATCAATAAATGAAAAAACAAAAAAAAAACAAAAGGCTTGCTTTCTCTAGCTCTCTCTCTCACACACACACACACACACACACACACACACACACACACACAAATGAACTCCTAAGACTACATCAGAGTTATTGAAATAAAATCAATAAATTATAAATCAAATAATCCAAAAGAGATTCTCTCTCTCTCTCTCTAACATTTATTGAAGTACTTTGAATAAAATATTAATTACAAAATGTGTATATAGTGTTTTGAATGATCACTTTTAATGATCAAATACTGAGTAACAAAAATGCTTTCTATGTGTTCCCTTTCTAATAAGATTTTAATGTTTGACTGTCATAATGTAAAACCTGATACTTATCTAACCAAAAATATCTAAACCTAGACAAAAAGTTATCTTTTAGAATGTCTAGATATAGATCTAAATGCAAAACCTAAAAAAAAATGAAGAGATGTCTAAAAAACTATGGGAATCCAAAAGCCTCTGTATACAGTATATATTTTATATATATAGGGCGCTAATTCGTAGGTTACACAACATTATACAAGTTTTAATTTTTTTAATCCCTCCAGTCCAATTCTATATATATATTAAGAATTTAATATTGTGTCATTTTAGACATGATGTCTTCTGTTTTGTTAAATTTTGACAACCAAAATATAAAGACAAATCAGAAGTGTTAATCAAGGAGCAACCCACAACAGCATTTAAATACTTAATCCACGTTTTGAACGAATTTGGTGAACCATTTGCCACGTTGAACCATTGGCCATAGTCGTGTTGGCTTTGAAGTGGCACTGCATGTCATCAATGTATGACATCAAAGTAACGTGAGAGCGATTCAAAAGCACAAAGAGTCATCTGCTCTCTAAAGCTCTTGTGGTTCTTTGATGTCACACATCGATCAGTCTGATGGTGATGACCCGCTTCAAGTCGAACAAGCCTAATGATTCAATGAACCATTCATAAAGAACCATTTACTTCACTCCTTAATAAATCGCCATTTGAACGAATCAAACTGATTAATATATGACTCAATTACTTAATCATTAAGACATTTACCACTACCTACTGGCAGTTTTAATTTATTATTTAGAGTATCATTTTATTAAATAAATAATTTAATATTGTCATAGTAAGTATAATAAAATTAAGACAAATAAATTTAATTATAGTTTAGCCAACCAAAAATGACAATTCTGTCATAATTTACTCACATGGTCCAAAAGAGTATTTGCAATAAATTTGATCAAACAAAATACTTTTTGTAATCTCTGTTTGATGCTTTGCACAACAATGACTTTAAATGATCTTTTCAGAGTAATTTCTCCAAATTTGATGTGCGATTAATTATATTAATCACCACATCAT
Source organism: Carassius auratus (assembly GCF_003368295.1). Classification (NCBI taxonomy): domain Eukaryota; kingdom Metazoa; phylum Chordata; class Actinopteri; order Cypriniformes; family Cyprinidae; genus Carassius; species Carassius auratus. The sequence continues at coordinate 450,009 of NW_020527807.1, forward strand.
GTAAATAATACAATTATTATTATTATTATTATTATTATTATTATTATTATTATTATTATTATTATTATTATGATGAATACAAAGTTCAGAAGAACAGCATCATTTGTTTCATGATAAATGTCTTTATCATCACTTGTGTGCTAAATAAATGTTTTAGTTTCTATATATACTGACTCCAACCTTTTGAGTAGTATAGTGTACTGTATATTGTTACTCTTGGAGTAAGACTGGAGCAATGATGCTGAAAATGAAGCTTTGATCACAGGAATAAATTACATTTTAAAATATATTTATATGGGATTTTTAATGACCACAGAGAGTCAGGACCTCGGTTTAACTGCTTAGCTTCAGTGGGAAACCGGTCTTGGGCTCCAGGGTGATATGGCTGCCGGCCCTAATATCTTGATGAGCTTGTTCAGGTGTGTTTGATTAGGGTTGAAGTTGAACTCTGCAGGACTGCGACTCTCTAGGACTGAACTTGCCAACCCCTGTCATAGAACATAAAAACAACAACAACAACAACAAAAATATCCTGGCATTGTGAGACATTTAGATGCTGTGAATGAAACTTCATATTTTGGAAAATGTCTAACTCATAAAATGTGTTAGTTATGTGGAAACTAATAGAAGTAGGTTAATAAAAAAAGACTTACTCATGTTTATGATCTCTGCTGAATCAAGCTGCCACATTCTTCTTATTTGAGGTGAATTCTGTCTTATTTGGTACAGTCTTGCTGCTTTGCTGTGATGTGGGTTGTTTACACGCCGGGTGCTTCATGTGGATGATTATAATATCTAAAGCATGCTCAGCGTGTGGGTGTGGTCGCATTAGATATAATGAAGGGAGATTGAAAGACTGGACATCACTTTGGTTTCATATGGATTACTTTATCTCAGAATATTTGTTTAGACACAGAATATTTTAAAAGTAGACATGTCAAGCTTTGTCTTGTCTCTTTGTTGAGTACTTGCTGAGTTACAATTCATTTTAATGATAATAATAATTTATAAATGAAGATCACGCAGACCAAGCTATATAGACCAAGCTATTTATCAAAAATTCAAACTAGTTTTATATTTTAGACATCCATCAATTAGTGATGAAAAAATAACCTGCTGGTGGAAACAATATGAGACTATGCTTCCGCGACTGTCAAGAGCGCTCTCTATGGTGTTTGGTGTCCAGCAACATGCGTGTCGTCATCGCAGCCGAAGTGTTCTCTGTTAAAATGCATGCAATAGGCTTAAGCTTGCCGCAAAGCATCAGAAAAAGTTATTACCGTAAATGTGTCGAGGGAAAAGAGGAGGGTGATATTTTAATTATTTACAAAAAAAAAATTCTGAGTCTGTCGCAAGGATGAAGTTGCCGAACTCACTTGCCACCTCTTCATTCGAAGTGTCTTTAAAAAGAGGTGTATCTTTACGGATTATGATTATAATATTTATTTTTCCGTTAAGTAGTAATTTAAAGCTTTCTATATATTTTTAATGTTTTTGAAAGAAGTTTCTTCTGCTCATCAAGCCTGCATTTATTTGATCAAAAATACAGAAAAAACAGTAATATTGTGAAATATTATCACAACTTAAAATAATAGTTTTCTATTTGAATATACTTTAAAAAATATATATTCCTGTGATGCAAAGCTGAATTTTCAGCATCATTACTCCAGCCTTCAGTGTCACATGTAACATCCAGTCAAAGTCACCTTTATTTATATAGCGCTTTAAACAAAATACATTGCGTCAAAGCAACTGAACAACATTCAATAGGAAAACAGTGTTTCAATAATGCTAAATGATAGTTAAAGGGACACTAAGTAGGAATTACTCCCATCTAGTGGTGAAATTGTATTTTGCATTCAAACTAATTTTGCTCTCCAGCGCCTCGCTTTTTCAAATGCGCGTTGCATCTACGGTAGGCGATATGTACCAAAAAGCTTTGACAGGATGTCTTCTAATAGCACTTCGTCGAGTTTTCCTTCAGGTGAACAGGTGTGTTATTTCAAACAAACTGCAACATGACAACTAACAAACGAATGTTACAGTATGAATTACTCACTGTGGAAAACATGAAATATTGTAATTAGTAGATATGTCTAATTTATTCGTTATATTTTCTGAATTATATGCATTGTTAGATATAAAAAAAATATTATAATATAGATTGTAACACTGACTTACCTGTCGAGAAGAAAACTGGCCACTTCAGCGTCTCTTTTGAAATCTTTATCAAGCATTAGCTCTTTCCACCTAGAAAAAGCTTCCCCGACATTAACTCTTGTTTTCTGTAATCTACGGTCACGTTTCCTTTTACGTTCTATTTTTTACTGTTTTGGCGACAATGTTTTCTTCTCCTGTGGCGCGGCATATGTATGGTCCATAATAAGAATGCAATCCAGACTTTTAAACTTGCCGGTGCAGTTTCAAGCGCCTCTCACTGCTCTGCACCTGCGTTTCTAGCTCTGACCGAAAACGCGCTGTGGAAATGCGTTGGCTTAGTACTTTTTGTCCCTCTCTGCTATTATAGTTTTGCAAGATGGCGGAACTACATGGAAGCCTCCGTCGACCTACCCGTCCCATGTATATAAAGATAATAAATTCTTCATTTACAAGGATTAGTTTAAACATTGGCATAGGTATTTGTACACCATTGAGGGCATATTTATGAATAAAAATATTGATTTTAGATAATAAAATACCTAAAAAGTTACTTATTGTCCCTTTAAAGGCAGCTCATCATTGAATTCAGTGATGTCATCTCTGTTCAGTTAAATAGTGTCTGTGCATTTATTTGCAATCAAGTCAACTATATCGCTATAGATGAAGTGACCCCAACTAAGCAAGCCAGAGGCGACAGCGGTAAGGAACCGAAACTCCATCGGTGACAGAATGGAGAAAAAAACCTTGGCAGAAACCAGGCTCAGTTGGGGGGCAGTTTTCCTCTGACCAGACGAAACCAGTAGTTCAATTCCAGGCTGCAGCAAAGTCAGATTGTGCAGAAGAATCATCTGTTTCCTGTGGTCTTGTCCTGGTGGTCATCTGAGACAAGGTCTTTACAGGGGATCTGTATCTGGGACTCTAGTTGTCCTGGTCTCCGCTGTCTTTCAGGGCAGTAGAGGTCCTTTCTAGGTGCTGATCCACCATCTGGTCTGGATACGTACTGGATCCGGGTGACTGCAGTGACCCTCTGATCTGGATACAGACTGGATCTGGTGGATACGGTGACCTCGGAATAAGAGAGAAACAGACAAATATTAGCGTAGATGCCATTCTTCTAATGATGTAGCAAGTACATAGGGTGTTATGGGAAGTGTTTCCGGTTCCGGTTTACCTAATTAATGCAGCCTAAAAATCCTTTAACGGATTTGGATATTAAAAGCATATTAGTACGTTATGTGTAAGCCAGGTTAAAGAGATGGGTCTTTAATCCAGATTTAAACTGCAAGAGTGTGTCTGCCTCCCGAACAATGTTAGGTAGATTATTCCAGAGTTTAGGCGCCAAATAGGAAAAGGATCTGCCGCCCGCAGTTGATTTTGATATTCTAGGTATTATCAAATTGCCTGAGTTTTGAGAACGTAGCGGACGTAGAGGATTATAATGTAAAAGGAGCTCATTCAAATACTGAGCTGCTAAACCATTCAGGGATTTATAAGTAATAAGCAATATTTTAAAATCTATACGATGTTTGATAGGAAGCCAGTGCAGTGATCCAGTCTATAACATGATCATTTAGAAATCATTCTAATATTCTGATTTATTATGAGTATTGGAAACAGTTCTGCTGTCTAATATATTTGATGAATAAAAGGTTAAAAAGAACTGCATTTATTCAAAAAAAAAAAAAAATCTAATAATATATATTCTATATAATATATTTTCTTTACTATCACTTTTTATCAATTTAACACATACTTGCTGAATAAAAGTATTGATTTTATTAAGAAAAGAAAGAAAAAAATTACTGACCAGTAGTGTATATTGTTATTACAAAATATTTATATTTTAAAAACATAGCTTCTTTTTTTTTCTTTTTTCTTTCTTTTTATTCATCAAAGTATCCTAAAAAAATATCACATGTTCTGAAAAAATATTAAGCAGCAGAACTGTTTCCAACTTTGATAATGAATCATCATATTAGAATATTTTTTAAAGTATCATGTGACAATGATCCTAAAAAATTCAGCTTTGCATCACAGAAATAAATGATAATTTAAAGTATAATAAATTTAAAAAAAAATTACATTGTAATAATATATCACAATATTACATTTTTTCTGTATTTTTGATCAAATAAATGCAGGCTTGATGAGCAGAAGAAACTTCTTTAAAAAACATTAAAAATAGTCATGTTTCCAAACTTTTGGTCTGTACTAATATATATATATATATATATATATATATATATATATATATATATATATATATACACATATACACATACACACTAAATTTAAGGCTTGTGCAAGGCTCTAGACCCTTTACAGGTCCGATTGATGTATTGATCATATGTGTACAATCAAAACTGAAAGTGTAATTTAAATTCTTTTCAGTGTTATCATGCCACAAAACGCATATCTGCATTTGTTGATTCCAGAGCATTAAAAGCTTAAAAGGAAAAAAAAAAAATTCTGTTGTCACTAACACAGCGTAGGAGACACAGCGGTAGAGGTCAAACAAGGGTTTTATAATGAGACTAATAGTGAAAAATGAGAAGGTTCTGAAGACTTAGGCCGGGTTCACACCACAAGCTGCAGTAGAGCAGAAGCAGTGCGTATTTTTTCCGGTGCCTATGTTAACAGATGAGAGCGTTCACACTTCACGCAGAGGCTGCACGGCAGAGTGTAGCAGAAGCAGAGCAGAAGCAGCAGTGCCGTGATCGTTTCGGCTATTTTTGCTGCGCTGCTGACGCTCAGTTAGAGTGAAAGTACACCTTTGATGGACAAAATAAATATGATTTGACACAAAAAGTGCTCTAAATGCACAAAATAAGCACATCTAGGGTGTTTTAACAAGAACTGGAGTATGTTAGGAAAGAAAATTAATCAAAAAAATATGTATAGAAGATAAAGATAAAGAAAAGAAAGAAGATAAAGTGACAATGATCATGGCCAAAATACACATGTACTGAAACGAAAAAGTAATTTTGCATTAATGATATCTACTTTGTTTTTAGCAAATTACATAAAACATTTATGATATTTAAATTCACATATTTTTCGATTTATATATATATATATATATATATATATATATATATATATATATATATATATATATATATATATATATTAGTGCTGTCAAAATTAGCGCGTTAACGCATTCGATTAATTTGAAATATTTAACGCGTTAAAAAAAAAATAACGCAATTAACGCGGTTGCAGTTTTTTTTTATTTCCAGTTGTGGCCTATGTGTGTTCAACGTGCAAAGAAATATGGATAAGACCAAGGAAGGACTTTTAGACGGAAAGTTTCAGTATAAAACTCTGCCGGATTACTCTTCAGTCTGCCACAAGAAACATTACTCTTCATTCAGTCTGCCACAAGAAACAGCAACATTAAAATCATGAACTCAAATGTCATTGTTTAAAAAAAAAAAAAAACAATGACTGTAACAGTGCGTAAATCAGACCTTTCTGTAACGCTAACGTTAATAAGCTTAAATGAAAATAACGAAATAATTGTGTAGCGGAGTATTTTTTGTACACAGTGCCGCGAACTGTCAATCACTCCTGTACGCGTGCATCACTGTCCTCCTCGCAGCTGCAGCAACTTGCGCTCTCTCTCTTCATCAAGCTTTAAAACAAAAAGGGGACAAAAAGATCGAATTGTCTTTGTGCATAGGCTATAGATTAATTAGATGAATCTCTAAATTTGTGGCTTGCCGTCTACGGTATTTTTTTAGAACTTAGAAAAAAGATGCTGCAGCCAATGAACCGCCAGCGGGGGCTGCAGGACGACTCAACCTCCGCAGACAGTTTTTAATGTTTATCAGACAATAAATACTCAAGATTTTGCTTTAGTATAACTCACAACGAGTTTCACACACCTTCTCCGGCCACGTTGAGTTGTTGACACTTAACAGTGGGAAAAGCGACACATGCGCTATTCACTTGTATAACTTAAGGGTGAATGGGTAATGTAGTTTCTGCTCTGGGTGGGATGAATTAGGAAGCTTGCATTGTGAAGGGTGCTCTGAAAATCGGCAGTGCAGGTAAAAGATTAAAACCTCTATTAAAACAGATGTCCAAATGAGCGTACCGGTACGCTACAAGCACGTTCTGGGCGCACGGAGAGGTGGCGGTATGCTCAAGAGCTATATTTGGAAGTGGCGGTACTGAGTACTGGTGCATACCGGCCCACTTAAAGCACTGGCAATGACTATTCTTTGGAATTTTTTTGCAGTCCACTTAGAATTCAACATGGAAATCATTTTTGTTTTTTATTGGCATTGATTGTTTTGAAATTCACATGGTACTTACATGCCTGTGTTTTTATTTCTGTAATAAATATGGCTTTCAAGCCAACAGTGAATTTGGAGGATATTGATGGTTTATTGCAGGTATGTTGTTTACATGAGAAAATCTGTGTTACAAGTTAAAAAAATTCCAATAAACAATCATATTTTGAATTTAAATAGTTTCTTTGTCTTGAGTTTACATTAATTATTTACATTTTACATTTACATATCCAAAAAGTTTCAGTCTTTTAATTGCGATTAATCGCGATTAATCGCGATTAATTTTAAAAAATTGTGCGATTAATTAGTTAATTTTTTTTAATCGATTGACAGCACTAATATATATATATATATATATATATATATATATATATATATATATATATATATATATATATATATATATATAAATATAATAGGGGTGTAACGAATCACTCCTTTTCTCGATGCATTGATTACAAACCCTGACGATTCATATGCATGGATCTTGAAACATGATTTCTGAATCGTGAATCGCCAATCTCGGACAGTAATCGATTCAAAACGCTAAGAATCGAATGAATCGCGATTTCCATAGCGATTCAATGCTTTCAAAATATATACACATTAAATTACTACACGCACAAATTAATCGAGACCTTGAACAGTGTTCGTGCTTCTTATCTGTCATTCACGTGCTCCACCGCCTGAGACTGTCACAGGATTGCGCTCGCGCTCTGTGCAGCTGATGACGTGCAATCTGTCATCAAAACTCGTGGGCTGTAGTAGTAAAATGAAGTCGTTTTTTCTGTATTTTGTAAATGGCTCTCTGCATCTTACCAACGGCGTTACCTGAGCAGTCGAAAGCTGCGTTTTTATTTCACGGTCAGAGCAGAAATGTAAGTGTCTAAATCATACGCACAGTTCTATTGAATGATAAATGTGTTTAAACAATGCGGATGAACCGAATGTATGAAGGAAACTGTTAAAATAACCACAGCATGAACAACGACCTTGAAATAAGAGTGCAAGGTTAATCTGAAAGAATTGTTTGTAGATTTAGCAAACAGACATCTGGCTCGTTTTCTCTCAGAATCATCATTCGCTGATGGAGAGGAGAAGTTAAATAGCTACTATAGCATTTTATTTTCTGAAAATTAGATAAAGAAGTTTTCACACTGAAAGAAAAGACTTGCCAGGATTTATCTGCAGCTAAACTGAATTTATTACAGTACAGAAACTATAAAGTATATTTTCTACCTTATTCTGTGCAGAAAATTTAAATAATTGATAATTAAATGTAGAATCCAAATCTTTGGTACTTATCCTGCTTGATCTGTCCGCTGCTTTTGACATGGTTAACCACCAGATCCTCCTATCAACCCTACTGGCAAATGGCATCTCAGGAACCACACTTCAATGGTTTGAATCTTATCTATCAGATAGGTCCTTTAAAGTATCTTGGAGAGGTGAGGTGTCCAAGTCTCAACATCTAACTACTGGGGTGCCTCAGAGCTCAGTTCTTGGACCAATTCTCCTCTCTGTCTACATGGCATCATTAGGTTCTGTCATTCAGAAACATGGCTTTTCATGGATCAGCTGACTTTCTCAGACCACATTGCTAAAACTGTCCGATCCTGCAGATTTGCTTTATTCAACATCAAGAAGAAGCCCTTTCTTTCGGAACATGCTGCACAACTCCTTGTTCAAGCTCTTGTTCTGTCCAGGCTGGATTATTGCAATGCTCTCTTGGCAGGTCTTCCAGCCAATTCTATCGAACCTTTACAATTAGTTCAGAACGCGGCAGCAAGATTAACTTTTAATGAGCCAAAAAGAATACACGTCACACCTCTGTTTATCAATTTGCACTGGCTTCCAATAGCTGCTCGCATAAAATTCAAGGCATTGATGTTTGCCTACAAAACTACCACTGGTTCTGCACCCATTTACCTAAATTTGTTACTTCAGATTTATGTGCCCTCTAGAAGCTTGCGTTCTGCAAGTGAACGTCGCTTGATTGTGCCATCCCAAAGAAGCACAAAGTCACTTCCGCTCTGCCTACCTGCTGCTAACGCGCTGCTTCCAATGTACTGCAGCTTGCGGTGTGAACCCAGCCTTAGCTTGCTGTGACAGTTCTTTGCTTTCATGCAGTGCCCTTATGAAACAAAAATATATTGCAGTATATTGGAAAATATCATGTAATATATTAGGCATATATTCTTATATATATTCATTTTTTTCCCAATATATTGCAATATATTGAAAGCGGCAATCATTTGTATATTTTGCAATATATTATATAATATATGTATCATCAATATATTATTAAATGTATTCAAATATATAAAATATTAGAAAATAAAAAGGGAAAAAAAATATACTACAATATATATCAATATATTTTAAGAAATATATTGGTAAATATATTTTCCTTTCGTAAGGGTGGAAAAACTGGAACGTCTGAGGTAAGGAAACACACAGGTAAGTCTATATAGAGTTCACCTAGGTTCAAGTTTGTTTAAATTTTGGAACACATGGTGAAAAAGACTCTCTGAAGTGGGAAGGCCTTTTAGGGGTATCAACTTGTATGCCTTGGAGAAATGATCCATGACCACGAGCACACATGTGTGACCTTCCGAATTTGGGAGAATTTGGGAGGCGACTTCAACAGGGCAAAGACAGAGCAGGTGCGGACATACCTGATGACATCCTTGGCCATACCACACCACCAGAATGGAGCTTGAATGAGCTAGAGGGTTCATTGGCTGCCTGGGTGTCCAGAGCCCAGTACTTCACAAACTAAGCCCAGAGGGGTTCATCGCTGGAAAGATTGAACATATGTTTTCCCTTCTGACAAGGCTGATAAGGAGGGTTGGATGGAGAATGGATTCAGGGTCAGAGGGTAGATCTGGAGTGTGTAAATGGGAGAGTGCATCTGCCTTGGGGTTTTGGTTTCTGGGACAGTAGGTGAAAATGTAGATGAAATGTAAGTGTGTAAAGAACAGGGCCCATCAGGCTTGATATGGGTTTAGGTGTTTTGAATCTCTTAAAGTACCGTAGTTCTGTAGGTTCTCGTGGCTGGTTATGACAGTGGATGGGAAAGAGGCTCCCTCCAGCCAGTGATGCCACTCCTCCAGGGTTAACTTGATTGCCAGCAATTCCTGGTTTCCTATATCATAGTTTTGCTCTGCAGGGGTCAGCTTCCAGGAAAAGTATGTGCAAGGATGGAAACGGGGAGGCTCACCATGGTGACTAGCAACCATTACTATGACTAGCAACCATCCCAGGTACCCTAGCAACTGCATAGCAACACCCTAGCAACCACCCGGGGTATCCTAGCAACCTCATAGCAACACCTTACCTATAATCCCGGGCACCCTAGCAACCGCATAGCAACAACCTAGCAACCATCCCAGGTAACCTTGCAACCGCTCTAGTAACCATCTCAAGTACCCTAGCAAGCAAATAGCAACACCTTAACAACCACATCTGTGTTCTAGTATATATCTATCTCTGACAAACTGTATTGCCTTTTATCTTTTAAAACTACTTTAAATTTCAAACTATTGCACACTGAAAACCAGCAAAGTTAAAATGTTTAATCTTTTCTAACTTTCTGGTCCGGCTTTCTCAAGGCAACTTAAAGTTTGTCTTGGCAAACTTTTTTATCTAGTTAATTTTGCTTTAGAAAGCCAACTTACTGAAATTCTATTTAAACTTATTAGGTTGGTTTTCGTCCATTGTCTGAGCTAGGATGTCATGTGCAGCTATTGTGTCATGTACCTTAACTTAGTGTCATGTGTGCTACATATTGTGAGGATGGCTGCATGTTTCTTCATGGTGGGTATTCTACTTGTGGGAAGAATATGTTTGTTGAATGTGTTATCGATAGATGTGGTTAACTCTGGGTGTAGGTAATGTGTGTTTTAATGGTGTAGTGTATGTGTGGACAGATCTGTTTAGGTCTGTGTTGTATCCCCCATTTTCTAGTATGTCACTGAAGACTGGCTCTCTGTATCCATGGCTTTAATGAGGGCGTGTCCATGGTCTAATCGGGGTCGGTCCAGCAAGGCAGGAAGTTCATAAGCAGACAGTCAGAGGCTGTTTGGCATTGCTGTGTGAAGCTGGTGTAGCGCTTTTAACCCTTTCCTTTATAGATAGATAATGGAGCGCTCTGAGTTTGTATGAATAAACTTTATCAAATATTGTGAGCTAAGTGTGCTTATTTACTCACTTCAACTTATTCTGTGTAACTGTGTTTGTTACTTATTTCCCTGGGTTCCCTTAAACTTTAAAATAAATTCACAAACATTAATAAATTAGAATTTTAGGATTTACCTTCAGTTAATAAAGTAATTGTTTTACCAACAAAGAAGTCTCAATGTATATGTATATTTCCTTTTTAACTCAAATTATAATAAACTTAAAACACTCAAGTATACGGTAAATAAAAATTTTACTGGATAAAATGTAAAAGGATCACGTTTGAGGATTTTTTTCTAAATGTAAAATAAAATAATTATTTAAATAAGCAATAGGAATTTCTCCAACTAAACACACAATCCATCCGATCAAGATAGATGTTCAGTCTCTATAGTTAGTCCATTCGCTGTATTAGTAAATTGAGGCTGGAATTAACACAACCAAAAATATTTTGTGGAGAAAAATTCTTACCCGTCTCTGTAGTATAACTTTCTGTTCTCATTTCGACAACACATTAAATACATAAACTACTGTAACACATTATAGCATTAGTTACACTATATCTTTAGTGAAACAATATCACACCAGATGATCGCCGATTCTTCCTCGTTAAACTTTTCTGTCAATTCTTCTCGCCCCTTTCACCTTAATCTAGAGCGTAGATTGGACACCCAACGTGGACAAGTGAATACGATTGGATAAACAATAGAAAATGAAAATACAAAAATAATAAAAATAATAAATATCAACTTAACATAGAACTTATCCACAACCATAGTCATTTATAAAATGCACATAAAAAATATATATATATATATGCACATGAACCTGTCATGTTCTTGTGCTTACTCAGCAATGTGCATGTCTGAGTGTTGTTGAGGCAGGTTTTGTTGTCACTTACCCACCCGAGTTGCTCTTGGATGAGTCCCGTGATTACCTTTGGACATCTGGTTGGATTTCCAGCTGTTCTTATTTTTTTGGTTTCTTGATAAGTGTGGCTGGTCCCATGGATTTTTCAAGTGGTTGGGCTGAAACGGTCATGGATATAGGTGTCATGTTCTCTGAGCTCTTGATGGAAGACTCTGGTGTTGTGATGCCACTGGGTGTCGTCCAATGCAAAGCTTGTGTCTTTGTTGACAGAGTTCAAGAGTGTGGAGGTTATGTTACCTTTCTTTTAGGTCATCTTCTGCTTTATTGTAGTCCTTCTGTGTTAGATCATGGAATTGTTGGATGGTCATGGCCACGACGGATAGATGGTGGCTGACTCCAGGGTACAGATTTCTTAGGAAGAGGCTTTTGAAGTTCACATCCTCTTCAAGGTCAGGTTGGTTGTGTGCACCAAAGTAGGCTTGTCCAAGGCAGTTAACAGTCCATGTTCAGACTCAGGGTCTGTAAACTCTTTAATCAGGACCTCACGAAGCCGCTGGTAATTTGACTTTGTTTGACTGGGCTGTCGATCTAGGAAGTTTCGTACCTCTGGACTGGACGTGGCTCTAAGGAGGTATAACCGGTCTCTGTAAGTCATATGAGGTCTCATTTCCATTTGATATTCGATATCTCACAGGTAAGCCTGAATGTCGTGGCCCTCTATGGAGTTTGGGTTGAACCTGCTGGTGTTTTCAGACAGCTTGTTGAGGTCTTCGATGGTCATCCCATGTGCTGCTGGGATCAGGTCAGCTTGGATGGGAGGTTTTCTTTCGTTGACAGGAAAGGGTTGTGTGGCGGAGGCTCCTTTCGTCATATGGCAATTCTTGGACGTGGGACTCTGCTCTGCTCAGCAGTGCCGGGGCTAAAGGCTCGTCCACACCAAGCACGAAACTATAAAGATAACGATAAACATATAGTTCTAAAAATCTTTTTCAATATTAAAGAATAGCAGAGTCCACACTACAACTTTAACGATAAAGGCATAGAGAAACTGTATCATTGGAAAAACTTTCAGAAGATTTTTTCCAGCTGATGAATGATACAAACATTGACATCCAATCAGAATCCATCCTGCTATAATGAGCTCGAGGTTTTAAAGCAGCAGACGCACATGCGCTTAGAATAAATAGACGATATCGTTCGCTGGTGCGGACGCTAATATCGTTATCTTTATAGTTATCTTTATAGTTATCGTTCTTGGTGTGAATGGGGCTTTAGAGATGTTTCTTTCCTTGGCTCTTGTTTCTGCTTGTAATCATATTGGAGTTCTTTTCTGACCATGTAGAGCTCATTGTTGGTATCGTCTAGTTGTTGGGTCAGATTGACTGTTTCAGTTCTGTACATTTCGAGGTGGTCTTTCAAAGCACTGATTTCAGAATTATTGTCTCTGATGTCATTCTTGGCTTCCTCTAGTAGCTGTTCAGCATACTGGACTCTGTTTACCAGGTCTTTCTGAGCAGCCGTTGCATGTTGCTGGTCGAGCTAAGCTTCTGCCAACTTGTTCCGTTGTTTCCTGCTCCCTCTCACTGGGTGCTTTGAGTTGATCTTGAACTTTCACTTCCAGCTTGTCTATGCGATGTTGAGCACGTTTCATCTCCTCTTGAAGGTGGGTGATGTACTTGTCACTCAGTTTAAACTGTGTTGTTAAGGCATATATGTTTGAATGGCTAGAAGTATTCTCTGGATGTTGTGTATTGTTAATTGTTTTGTGATTGTATGGCGAGACCAAAGATCAATTTTCCGCTTGGGCTGAACAATAAAGGTACTACTAACTAATATCTTAGGGAGGTGATCTTGATTAGCTCCTCATGGTTGTTCTGGCTTAAATCTTGGCAGTCTGCGGCATGTTGGCAAGCTGGAGAGAAGAGAGTGACAGATCTGTGTGATGTAAAAGCCTATGTGTGGTGGGGCAACTAAGTGTTGTGTCAGTGATTGTGAACCACTAGTGAAGTGTGGTGATGACTGTGTTGGTCTCAGGGTGTCTAAGTAGACTAGAGATGTGAAGACTTTGTCACTCTAATGAGGAGGAGGAAAAGAGAGAAAGAGGTGAAAAACTAATTCAATGCCAAGCAGTTGTCAGTTTTTCAAATGAGGAAAATACATTTTTCCCAATTAAATGTTATCAATAAGGTAAACATTATTATTAAATCTCATGTTTTGGACAAAAGAATACAATAATAATGCTGATATCTCTTTCCTTAGTCTGACAGGATTGACACCGTACACCTTACAGTTGCACCGCTCACCATGGAGGCTGTGAAGGTGACAGTTGTTCAACACTGTTACGAATCAGCTCAAGGGGGAAATATGAATAATCAATCATAACTAGTTATGATAAATTATAAATATTTAGATCCACTGTAAGTTTTTACTTGACCTATAAGTGTCAACTGTCTGTCAATTCTAAGAACATTAACTTACTGGTTAAGGAAAAAAACTTTCTTACTGTACAATACTACTCAGAGCATGTAGCTAAAATCTGCATGATTGTGGAACTTCAGATATGAGCAAACAATGAACAACTCAAGTGTGATACAAATAAGACTTTATTAACTACATAAACACTTAAACTAGTCAAACATACACACACACACACATGCATACAGTTAGCATAGTAACAGTAAAAAGAAAAGAAATAAATACATGAAGCTATGGTACAATTTGATATTTAAAAAAAAAAAAAAACATTTTAAATTCAATTTATGCTTTTAGCAGACACTTTTATCCAAAGTGACTTACAGTGCATTCAGGCTATCAATTTTTACCTATCATATTATCATATTATTATTGATATTAATCAGATCTACAGCCTGAAGGAAACATCAGTTTCTTAGTTCAAACAAACATTTGTAAAAGGTGCATATGATACTTAATATATCATTTAAAAAGACTAAGTTTGATACTTGCAAGTCTCACCTGTTTGATAAAGAGTCCTGATGCACTTTAGGGCTCCAGTTGATCTCTGCTGAAGAGAATAGATGAGACCAGTTCGAATCAGAGAGATGAATGAATAGTCAAGGCCAAAGCCTGGCACATGCTTAGCATGGTTTTGAGAGCTCTTAGCTCAGCATCTTCTCCTGGAATTCCTGAATCTTAAAAGAATCGCCTGATCTGTTGATCAGTGATCTATATAGGGGGATGATGTCACACCCTCAGGATTTGAATGAGCCAATGAGGAATGGTACCTTTTGGAGGGAAGTTTTACAACTCTTTGTTTCTAGTCTGGTGTCTTGCATATGAAATTAGATTGGGGGGTTCAAGAGAAGAATCTTTATGATTCTTATAAAACTAATGTGTCACATAGGCATCAACATATAATACACACTCTCATTTAGATCATGAAAATATGAACTCATAGGAAGGGTCCATAGACCCTTTGGTTAGATGAGGAGGTGTTAGATATTATTTGTTAAATGTAACATAGTTGTGTGTCTGATTGGTCCAAATGATACAACATGTATCTCCATTAAATTGATCTCAACGTTGGATGAGATGCAACAACTTGCATTGCATTTCAAAATGTAGGAAGGTTAGGAAGAACAAAGGAGAGGTTGATTACAATCAAATTCATAAGGATGATTCGTATTCTTTGACACGATTGTGTATTTCATTCACTTAGAATTGATTGATGGTTCCTAAATGTCCCTACAAATGTTAAAATTGAAAGTGAGTTGCCTTTACTCACAGAGGAAGAAATGGTAAGAATTAATGGTATTATTAATGGTAAAATTAAAAAGTATTAAATGGGCAAAATAAGCAAAAATGAAATTAAATAGAGGAAATCAATAAATAAAACAATAGTGGTTAGGTGTATAACCAAAAAAGGAAGAAAGTGGGGTAAAACGCAATAAGTACAAGTCTGAATAGAATATATTAAGTTGGGTAATAAATAAATTAGGTAGAATAAGTTTACTTAAACTTTCAAAGTTCAAGGCTTATTCATTCCTAAAATAATGAGACCCAAAAAAGAATACTAAAAGTAATGATCATATGTAATGATCTGAGGTGAAATTTGAATGATTCAAAATAAATGTAATGTTTCAGTTAAATTTGAATTTGACACAATTAATAATTGTGAGTCAGTATTTCCCTTTCTAATAAAATAAAAATAAGTTGTATAGTGAGAAAAGGGAGAAATAAGAGCAATAAAGAGACCATCAAGTGTTAGTTGAGATGTTTAAAGAGTTAAATCACTTTAACATTGCCCAAACAGACACCATTCAACCACTGGATGTTAATGCTAATGGCTAACCTTTGTTGCTAGTGGCTTTAGCATAGACTTCAATGTTAAAACAACCATTTCATTAGCTTAGCAATACCATGGAGTTTGTTTACACTAGTGACGATTGAGGACTATTCTTAATTCACTATTTATTTTTCTTTGAATTACAGCAGTTTACCTCCATTCAGCGAACGGTGACTGAGATATAGCTTTTGAGAGGCACCAGTAAAATCAATTCAGCTATAAACAAGGCATTACAAAAAAGAGGAACATGTTCAAATTCTACATTATTGAACCATCTCAGATGTAAACTTTTAGTTCACTTACTGCGGTTTAAGACTGAAGTGGCAGATTTGAGGTCATTTAAGTGGTTGCGCGCTGCTTACGTCATGGGTCACACACGTCTCAACTCAGCTTCTCATCTATCATCCGGGGCAAAAGAAAAGATTAAATAACTTGGTTTATGCTCATTTTGATTAAACTGCCTGCATTCTCCACCGTTAATATGTAAGGGAATCATTTAAGATTTTAAAGGTAATTTGAACAGAATCACTGTTTCTCGGCTGATCACTAAAACGGCCAGCAATTCATTGTACGAGCCATTTAACATCAAATCTGCACTGGATATTAATATCCAATATATAGTAAAAACACTATTAACAATTGCACAATAACAAGATCGGCAGTTTAAGACATTAACGTGTAAGCAGAAAACACAAGATACTTCTCTTTTCAATATGAATAAGGCTTTATTAGATAAATCTAAGACATATACACTAATCTAAAACAAGAACACACACTCACACATTCACACAAGTTGCAGGAAGATAGAAAGTTAGGAAAGGATGAGTTTGAGAGTGAAAATGTGGAATCCCAAGTTTACAGCAATACGTGAAATTGCATAGACATTAAAAGCCATCAATCACTTAATTTACCCTCGCACTAAGATCCTCAATGAGGTTAAAATCATATTAGATACACCAGTAAAGATCAGAGTCTGGAGGTTACTTGCATTGCCTGTGTAAAGGGGGTTTCACAAGGTTGCTGATTGGCTGGAACTTCAGTAGTCATTGAAGTGTCATCTTGGGAAAACCTGTGGTTGGGCGTCTTCTGATTATGCGGAGTTGTGGGCTAGTTAAAGTCGAACGGGCACTCGAGGTCAGACTAGGAGGCATGTAGGAGTTGCAAAACTTAACTCAGAACACGAAACTCTCAACAGAAAAGAAACTAAAGTAAAAGAACAGGAGTAACGTTTGACGAGACTATGTGGTGTTTCTTCTCATCGTGGCTAAGTAGCAGCAGGCGTGCAGGCCGAAGCATGCTGGAACCACGCTCAAAGAACGCTGAAAGTGATGACTAAAAGCATGGCTGAGAGCAAAAGCTAAGCAAATGCTAAAAACTAAATTTGATGGTGTCTTGAGTATTTAAACTGGCCTTTTGGCCACACCTTGAATGTTGTCTTGAACAATTTGATATTGTCTTTTCTCAGGGTATCATAAATTATATGTTATCTTGTCAAGCATGTGGTCCAAATTTCCATGCTCTTGCAGGGTATAATTTTGGATATGATTTCTATAACAAGAATATGATACATTTGACACATAACTGATGGTCAGAAGCATTTCAAGCAAGCTGTGTCTAGGTTGTGTTCCCTGGGGTTCCACTAGATGTCCCACTTTCTCACGGTGTCTGTCACCTTATCACTTCCTGTTCCATTATTTGGTCACCTTCTTCCTTGTTGTGTAATTGATTGTTCCCCACCTGTCTACTGTTCTGTTGGTTCTCTCTCCTCGTTCCTTGCATCACGAATCGTGACAGAAGGACTCCGTCAACACGAGAACCAGCGATATGTCGTTTTTTCCGTTCCCCAGCCAAGATGGCGGAGCGGAGAACCAAGTTTCTTCGTTTGACCGCCCTCCGCCAAGAGGGCAATGGAGTGGGTGCCCTGGCACAGGTCTTCTGGTCCCTGGCCGAGGGTATGGGATACAACAATGCAGCACTAAAAGCACTGTTTAATGATTGCCTGGATGACCCTTTGCCTCAATGGGAGTTGAAGGGGTTGGAGATCCTGGACTTCTGGGGGTTTACCCATTACCTGCGCCATCGTGCTCAGTGAGATGCAGCAACCACGCCTGAGTCTCCAGACAAAATGGCCGCCAGCCCAGCGCCACAGCACAAAATGGCCGCCAGCTCAGAGCCACAGCACAAGATGGCCGCCAGCCATCACAGCACAAGATGGCCGCTAACCCAGCACCACACTACAAGATGGCCGCCAGTCCAGCGCCACAACCCAAGATGGCCGCCAGCCCAGCGCCACAGCACAAGATGGCCGCTAACCCAGCGCCACAGTACAAGATGGCTGCCAGTCCAGTGCCACAACCCAAGATGGCCACCAGCCTAGCGCCACAGCCCAAGATAGCCGCCAGCCTAGCACCACAGCACAAGATGGTCGCCAGCCCAGCGCCACAATGTGTTTTCGATGCTTCAACCAAAATGTATTTTCGATGCTTCAAAAAATTCTAACTGACCCTATGATGACACATGGACTACTTTGATGATGTTTTTCTTACCTTTCTGGACATGGACAGTATACCGTACACACAGCTTCAATGGAGGGACTGAGAGCTCTCGGACTAAATCTAAAATATCTTAAACTGTGTTCCAAAGATAAACGGAGGTCTTACGGGTTTGAAACAACATCAGGGTAAGTTACTAATTACATAAATTTGCTATCTGGGTGAACTAACCCTTTAAGCAATGGACTGATATTCTTTTAGATGTCCTTTTGAGTTCATTTTGGTGCATCTACATTTGTAAAAGACTATCTGCCATTCCTTGACAAGGATGTTCTTTGGAGACCAGAGGTTAAGAGGTCCCCTTTGGAATTTCAGTCTGGTTCTGCTAGGTGGGGAACCTTGTTTACTCTCATGGTTTTACATATGATGGTCAGGCATCTCTTTGACCATCAATCTTGATTACTTCCCCCAAATGTGACAATCTCTTCTTCGAATTGAAATTGTCAATAATTGTTCTAATGGTGTTAATGTTGAAAGCTGTTCTATGAAAGAGTTGGTTGTTTGGTTATCTTGCTTCTGACTTGTGGCACTAGGATTTGATTTACAACATCCTGTTGACTTTCTGAGGAATTCAGCTTATGTTTCAACCATGGACATGATGGATTCTTTAATTTGTCAGGTTCAGGTCTGATACACTAAAACAGTAAAGAAAGAACATTAGTTATCTATTTTCATATTGTGCACATAATAGTACTCACATAAGGACTTAAAATTTACTTGTGAAATGTCCATTGTGTAACTGCATCATCTACACAAACCATTGTGCTTGCACCCCTAATGATTGCCATGAGTTAAATGGCATTGTTTAGTTACTTTCTGTGACTTTGTCCACAACACATCAGTGACCGTACTTTGAAATACCACACAGGGAAAAATATAAAAGGCTTGACTTTATTTGCAACCAGCTAGACAACTATATTAAAGATGTTCCATAGCCTAGCCTTTTATTAGAATAGATAATGGCAAGGTTCCATAGAAAAATACTGTTGTAGTTTTTTTTGCAGCCAGGTAGCTCACAAATGTGTACTGTGGGACCCACAGCCATTAACCAGTGCTGAGCCAAGGACCCAGTACTACCAGTGGCCACTTGGCGTAGATAAGGTCGTCTTCGGTTTGGCCTGTTCCTTTAAGGGGACCTGCCAGTAGCCCTTGGTGAGGTCGAGGGTCGAGATGAACTAGGCCATTTCCAAGCGGTCCAACAACTCGTCGACACGGGGCATTGGGTAGCAGTCAAATTCGGAGACTTCGTTCAGGCAGTGGAAGTCGTTACAGAACCGGAGGGTGCCGTCGGGCTTTGGAACCATGATGATGGGGCTGGACCATGGGCTGGGTGGTGGTTAAATTACCCCTAACCTCAGCATCTCCTGTAACTAACCTCTTCCTCGATGGCGTGTCGCCAAGCCTCCGGGACACGGTAGGGCCGCTGCCGGATGATGGTCCCCGGTGGTGTGCGGATGTCATGCTTCAAGGACGTGGGTCCGCCCGGGCTGGCGGCTGTGGGAACCAGAACCAGGACGTGGTCTCCTCGCTGGAACTGGCCTCGACCAGTTCATCCACGTTGGACGGGTTCCGCATACTGGCTGCCTGACAAAGTGGGTGGGGAAGTTGCCCGCAGGAGGCGATCGACCACCACGCACTCCACTACTTGGTGTACGGTGGGACCCCCGGCCTGTAACCAGTGCTGAGGCAAACGGGAGAGGCCGGCGGCTGCGGCTCGAAGGTCCACTTGTTGAAGCTCGTCAGCAGGCGGTCACACGCTGCTCCCTGTGGGCACAATCAAATAAGGGATTAGCTGAGTCTTACAGAGACATCTATCTCCTCTGTGTTCGCTTGCTGGGTTTAAGTAACCAGAGCTTGATGGGGTGCAGGTGTGGCCACTCAGCCTGTGACCAGCAGGTGCAGGTGTGCCTGCTCGGTTTCCAGGGCGACGCTGACGAGAGCTTGGGACACATGTAACACTATCTAACTATCTATATATCTATCTATCATCTGACTATTTCAGTATATCTACTATTTTAGCATCCTTAAAATGTGCTTGACAGAAAGACAAAAAGACAGCTTGTTGCCTTCACCCAAAACCAGCATCCCGTCAGAAGTTTAGCGTTTAGCACCCCCAGCCAACTCACACAGCCAACCCCATGAAATGTCAACTATGGACTGATAGAAGCCAAGTATCTGGAATATAAATAAAATTGAGGCAGTCAGAAAGATTCCCTGACCCACCAGCAAAGCCCAGGTATGGGCTTTTTTCTGGAGTTGGTGTCCTATTACGGGTATTTTGTCTCTAACTTATCCTCTTTAGCCAGCCCCATCAGACCTGACCAATAAAAAATAAATAAAAAAGCAAGAGAAGGTGATGTGGTCCAAGAAAGCAGAGCAAGCGTTCCAGGTCCTGAAGATGGCCCTTATGTCCCCACCAGTTTTATAGCCCTGGATTTCAGCTGAGCCTTCATTTTGCATACTGATGCTTCTGGCACCGTGTTGGTAGCAGTTTTTTCCCAGATCCAAGAGGCACATCAGCAGAAAACTCTCCCCCGCCAAGACCAGGTATGTGGCGGTCGAGAAAGAGACCATGGCCATAAAGTGGGGAGTCCTGGAAGTGATATATTACCTGAAAATATAGATTTTCTGTCAATAACGCACATCCCTGATATATTTAACGTCTTGTTTGGAAAAAAATATATAAATAAATATGAGAGGTACCCTTTTTTCCACTTGATCCCCTGTCCTTCAAAATGTCTTTACATGTTCCTGTTTTAAAGAGAGAGAGAGAGAGATAATGTTATTACAGGCCTATAATGTTATATTGTTATATTATAATGTTATACTGTAAATTCCTCAATAGTGATAGATGCCCCTTATTTGAGCCCCTACACCTGAGAAACTCTATGCACATCCTTGTATGCATAGGACTGATTTTGATGTTAAATGTACTTGATGTGAAGCATCATGCAGTTAGAGAAAACAAGTATTGAATCAGGTTTGCAGATCCCAGATATTCAAAATACAATTACTCAAATAAAACCGGGAGCACAAAAAAAAAAAAAAAACTTGAAAAGGACATTCCTATACAAACTTGCACCTTATACCCTAAAGCCATGTCCCATGTCTAGTTCTAAAATTTTGAATAACCACAGATAGGGTGGAGTAGATGTGGAAGGTCAAAGCTTCTTTAAACATGTGGGAACATGTTACTTCCTGTATTAGGACATGAAAACCTATGGACTAAATCACCATATCTGATGTACTAATATGCTTCATTGTCTTCTCTATCTGTTTTTGTTTTGTTTCTGCAAAATCTTTTGATTTGTTTAGTGCACTTTTCACACTTCCATATATTTAACCATCCCCACACCTCTCTTTCAATGTCTTCTAGACATTATATTATGTGAGGAAGCAATATTTAAATTCCTTGCATCACCACCTTTGGCTTCTGTCTCTGTGGAGCATCTCTCTGAGAGCCTTCCAGGACGCAAAGTGGACTGGAAGAGTGTTGAGAGGCTGAAGAAAAGCTGCAGCCCGCAGCAGCAGGCACTACATCTGCTTCGTCTCTGGACAGAACAAAATAAGCACCAAGACAAACTCCTCAGTATCATCCAAGGTCATCATCTATATTTGGTTTATATAGCTTTAACTTCAAAGATAAAAAAATGTGAATTCAAGTTAAAAAGTGCAAGCATTATTGATCGTTTATGCTATTTTTGTCTCATGTTGTGGGAATGTGGCTTACATATAATCCTGTTTCGACAGATTTGAGGATAGGAAAACCATAAACTGTCAGTTAATAAAAAAGTCCATAAAAGGTCAAACTATTATTTTAGATTGAAATCTCTTTCAAACTCATAATCAATACAAATCATGGTTTTCTGTTCAAATCCTGATATCAAGACGTCAGCCTGTATGTAAAATAGAATGGTAAAATGTAGTCTCCTGAAACTTTATGATGTCTGAGAAAAAGAAACAATAAATATTTTATTTTTATACAAATATAACATTTTAATCTGTAAATGCTTTGATCTTTCAGTTTATACATGTGATTACAAAGTAGGATTAATTAATTTACAGTAAATGATTCCAGACTTTAGCGCAATGAAGAGAAATCTACAAATGTCCTACTTTTGACACTATTTGCATTTGGAAATTAAACCGTTTTTAAAGGATTTTACATACAGATGTATGAACATTTGGAAGAAAGATAATAATTATTGGAAGGCTTGCTAAATATATACTAGAGCTTATAAATCAATGTGACTTGATGTAGCTTGCTCCTTAAGCAAAATTAACTATTTGTTTGTTTTGACTTCATTTACCCTCATTACATAGCATTTACATATTTGTCTGCAGAATTGTTTTTAATAGAAATTAAAAATTAACTCAAGTGCAATGTACTTTAGGTTAATAGATACTAATTCTACTTTCTCCTAGGTATAAACCACTGTGAGAGGAAAGTATCTCACTGTGCCAGTGTAAAAAACCTTACTCTGGAAGACCTTTTGACCTTGATGGAGAGTTTACCTGGGGAGAAAGTGAGCGAGGAGGATATTCGAGCCCTGGTCCGTTTCTGTCCCTCACAGCGTTACATCCTGCAGCTTCTACACCTGTGGAAGATTCAGAATGGAGCTCAGGACCTAGCCAAAGCTTTATCTCACAGTCTCCGCAGACTACATTTGAAAGGTGCTCACCGACACCTTCTTAAAATTCTGAAGAGGATCAGTCGGATTATTAATGCGTCATCCATACACCGTATGTATGAGAAGATGATTGTTAACATGATCCAGGACAACACATTTCAAAACCCAACTGTACAATGACTAATTATACTTTATCGAAGGACAATTAAAACAAGTTATTTAAGTTTAAAGCTGCAGTTGGTAACTTTTGACGCTCTAGTGGTTAATAAACAGAACTGCTTGCGTCTCGCGGAAGAACATCTTAGCCGGAACTACTTCTCTCTGTTTATGTCTATGAAGAACCACAACGGTACTGGGTTACTCCGCTGGGGTACCCCCGAAGCAATCTAAAATAGTCTGAATATAAACACTTATTATAGGTGCACCCTAGTGATTCAGGACAAGCTAAAAACACGGTTTGGAAAATGGATTCATGTTATACTTGCTTATTATATAAATTTTTTCTACATTTTGAACACAAACAAAGTTACGGACCGCAGCTCTGATTGGTTGTTTTCTTACTGGGAGCGCTCTGTAACTGCAAATGGCAATAGGACCACTGGGAGGAGCCAGAGGAGCTTGATTTATTCACAGATTATCTGTCTCATATTCTACTGTCAGGACATAATGACAGGTTTAACAAATATGTAAAAAAAAAAAATTACAAAAGTTACCTACTGCAGCTTTAAGTATATAGTTTTTAAAAATTGTGGGTTAAAAGGGGGATGGGTTAAGTAACTTTTTTTTGTGTGGAGATGTATATCTTTTTTTGGGGGGCTGTTTTATATTGGACTGAAACTAAAGGTTTGACTCCAAAATGGAAATATAAGCCAAGTTCTAGAGGAAAATCAACATTAATTCAAGATATTGCTTGACCTGTTATTACTTGGAAAATGAACCTATATGCTGTAAAGGAAAATGCCACCATTTTTCCATATTCCACTATGTTCTTGCCTCAACATAGATGAGTTGGTATGTACCTATTCCGTCTCAGTGCATGCAATCAATTTCTGTTGCACGCGGTACCACTATGCTAGCATTTAGCTTAACACCATTCATTCCTTAGGATCCAAACAGGGATGAATTTAGAAGATACCAAACACAAACTACATAAGTAGTTAAACAAGTAAGTATGGTGACACAAAGTAAACAGTGGCAATTTCCTAAGCAGATAAAAAATTATGAAGTGTTAAAGGGTTAGTGCTCTTCCGTCATACATTATAGTTATAATTTTTTATCCGCTTAGAAAATTGCCACATTTTATTTTGTGCCACCACACTTAGTCGTGTAACTGTCTTTAAATAGGGAAAACATGGAAGTGTTTGGTGGCTTCTAAATTCAACCCTGTTTGGATCCTAAGGAATGAATGGTGCTAAGCTAAATGCTAGCATAGTGGCGCTGCGCGCTAAGCGATTGAATGTGAAGTATGTATCAACTCATCTAAGTTGTGGGAAGAACAGTGAAATATGGAAAAACGGTGGTGTTTTCCTTTAATGAAGTTGTAAATAATGGAAGTTGGTCATGAATCTATTATACAATAGGGAACAGTTGTTATATTTAAGTGTCATTATATGTTGTCATATTTTGTTTTGTTTAAAAAATATTAAATGCATATATATATATATATATATATATATATATATATATATATATATATATATATATATATATTATCAATATAATATAATTTGTTTTAAGGATTTAAGTATGGTTGTCACAGTTTTGGGTAGATATTGAGGTTTACCACCACATATTCTCAAAATGAAAGTATGCTGAAGATCCTTTGTCCATACAGGGACCACTAGGGCATGAGGTCCCCAGTTATCATTTAGTAATCTTTTGTTAGCCTACCAAAACATGTATGTTTCCCATGACACTTAATATAGGATAAGGCATCTGTCACTAAGGATAGTGAGGGCCTCCACTGACAAGTGCCCAGGGACTTTGCAGAACCATATTCTGACCCTGTAACCATGACAAGCTTGTAAAGTCTTTAAAACTGTTTCCGCTGGACATAGTAATCAAGGAAGCTAATAATGTAATCTTAATTATAATTTCAACTTTCAAACACTCTAAAATGAGCTTATTGTTTGATGTCTATTTCTCATTCTAATATATGACAGGTGTTTTTTTTTTTTTTTTTTTTTTTTTTTTACTGTCAGTGTAAATTTGCTTGATTTTTCTTTAAAAAATAACTTTTTGCATTCATACATTTTCTGACTTCACTATTCTGCTTGTATTGTATTATATTGATAATATGGAGGTATCCTACGGGGGGGAATTCTAATATATTAGGAAGCAGTTGTGACAACTGGAAAAAGAGGAATCCAACAAACATAAATATTTAAACATCCAAATTATTAGTGGAGGAAATTACTGAATAAAACAACTTAGAATAGTTTGGCATACATGAGTGTATGAGCATGGTGTACAATATTATAAAAGGGCTTGTTTCTGTTTAAAATGTTTTGTTTTGTTTACTTTAGATCTTACGTCATCTTTCCAAATGGAA
Source organism: Carassius auratus (assembly GCF_003368295.1). Classification (NCBI taxonomy): domain Eukaryota; kingdom Metazoa; phylum Chordata; class Actinopteri; order Cypriniformes; family Cyprinidae; genus Carassius; species Carassius auratus. The sequence continues at coordinate 475,556 of NW_020527807.1, forward strand.
ATCAAATATAGAAGTGTGTTGGTGGGGGGATTCCAGGAGTTCTCCTTTAAGATAACTGACGAGTTATGAATGAAAAAAGTTCATGTCAGATACATTACTTACAAATGGCACTATATATATATATATATATATATATATATATATATATATATATATATATATATATATATAAATAATATAAACATAACATGCTTATATACCAACAATATACTGATTCCAACTTCAAATGGAAGTTTGGTGGTCTGTTGTACATTATGGTAGTGTTCATAATGATTGGGTTTTTTAGGTTAACTGTTAACTGCTGTTCCTCTCCTTTTAAGAATTCATTTTAAACCGTTATTTAATAATAAGACTTAAAGTTAATTAAAGTTAGAATTGTTACAATGGATTTCTCTTTTCTTTCACATGGTACCCACGTTATGCCTGTAATTCATTCCAGTTTCACTGATATTCACCACTGAGAATTCAAATGACATTTAACTTTATCAAAAAGCTTTTCATCTACGGTATATCGGAAAATAGAATAGACAGTTTAAAGTGAAATAATCATAGGCCTAATCATAGATCACAGATTAATAAAGATAATATTCATTAATTGATAAGCTAATGTATTACTGGAAGCAATATGGTAATTTAATTTGTGTTTCACTGGATAATGTAAAAGGGTTGTATGGTTCTCTATATCCTCATAATGTATTACTTGAGTGGTGGGTGTGTAATGAACTGAAACAGCAGTCCAGCCTTTTTGTGGGTGGGTAAGGATACATTTAAAGGGATGAACGCCCTTAGTTCTTCGTATCTTGTCAGGACAAGAAAGTAAAATGGGTCATATTTATGTAAGTACATTAGAGTAATACTAATGAATATCAAATTAATTTGTAATTATTTTCTTTTGTAAATGTAACTGAACATCCCTATGGTAATTAATTATACTAGTGAACACTCAATTTCTCTTTGCATACAATGTACTTACACTGTATATTTTAAGAAGGTACTGAGTAATATTAGGTAACTACTTGGACTTAAAATGGATTAAGGTAAGTTTGTGAAATTCTTTAAAAATAATGGTTCATGAACTGCCTCATAATTTTCAAATGTAATAAAGTATTTAACAAGGTAATATTTGTAAAATGTAAAATAATGTTTTTATTTTGAATGTAATTTAGATTTTATTTTATTCTTTATGAAGAAAATTACTTTCCGTAATTCTTTGTTTTACAATATTTTTATTTAAAAAGTCACTGTTTATGTAACATATTGTAATATAGTTAAAGTTTACTGAATGTAAGTATCTTGATTTTGTGTGCTTTGTCTGGGTAATACTGTGCTTTGAATCTTTAGGATGTGTCAATATGCTGCAAAGACTGATTTGGATAAACTTTAAATCATTTTGTGGTTTTCCACATTTGTTATGAAAAAGTACAGTGTTACTGGATACTGAAATGTATTTATTTAATGTTCTAGAAATGTTACAGTGTTGAACATCACCCGGCTCTATTACTGATGCTACTATTACCCACTGACACATCGACAGTAGAAATACTCACTTACCAGCACGAGGACCCGCTCACAAGGCAGATACTCACATGCACACTCTGCCCCCCTGGAACCCACATGAGTAAATACTGCATTGCAACTGAGGACACCATCTGCTTGCCATGTCCAGAGGACCATTTCACACAGTTCTGGAACTACTTACCAAAATGACTGTATTGCAGCACTTTCTGTGTAGAAAATCAGTACATTGAGATAGAATGATCTACTACTAACAACAGGATTTGCCAGTGTAAAGAAGGTTATTTTTGGCAAGCTGACTTCTGCATCAAGCATGCAGAGTGTCCATATGGATACGGCGTCAAGCATGATGGTATTATAGACGTTTCTGGGGTTATGATTTTTTTTGTGTGTGTGTGTGTTTTTTCTAAGTTGCGTGAAATGCTTTTTAATTTGTCTATAGGTACCTTACATGATACAAAATGTGAGAGGTGTGTGTGAGGCACCTTTTCTGCTGTCACATCCTCGACATCGCCTTGCATAAAGCACACCGACTGCAAATCGATCGATCTTGATGTGGTACCGAGGGGAACCAGCTGGCATGATAACATATGCTCAACATGCAAAAATCTCCAGAATGCTGGTAAATTTTCTAATTTGCCATTGATTGTTGTCAAGTCATACATAATTCATATAGTAAAAAGTGGTAACAGTCAATTGTTACTGGAGATTTTACTTTTGTTGGTTTAAGATAATTGGGTTGATTTAATGATTTAAACTAATTGGGTCTGGTTCATTCAAGGCTATTAAACCTTAGGCTACTTACTTGAATACATCTTTAACACATCAAGCACATTTCATTTAAAAAAAATTACCTCATCAATTTTTTGTTTAATCAAATTTTGTATTTGGTACAACTTTGTGGTATTCTGACCTGCAGAGAACAGCAGAGTTTATAAAAGACATTTACAAAAGCATACATTCTGCTAAGATTCTCTGGTGCACCCACCTTGGTCAATTACAGGCTTCCTTCCTAAAGGCCACTAAACAGAAATTTTGTTGATGTGGATTGTGTTGCTTGTGAGTGTACGTTGTGCCCTTTTCTCTTGATGTGAGAAGCATTGAACAACAAATAAACAACTTTTTTGAATGTTTAAAAAAGTTGTGCTTTCATATATAACCAGTACTAGCTGGCAAAATGAAGCACTGGTGCATTTTTTTTATTTTTTATTTTTTATAATGGAAACAGTAAGTAGGTGGTGTAGGCAAAAAACTGAATAAGTTTATCCAATACAGAATACAAGGCTTCATCTCCTCATATGTCCACACTGTCTGAAAATGCAGCATTAATAAATCCAGTTCAGTAGGAGTTGTGACAGAATGAAAGAGTCACTATAAATGCCATGGTTCATTTTGGGAGTTCCTCCAGAGTGTAGCTTGAATTATCTTCTAGTGGTTCAGAGTACCACATTTCACTTATCTTCCGCCATGCTAAACAAGTGCAGAAACCATTACAGGGAGTTCAAGCAGCTAGCTTACCACAACTGGAAGCAAGAATGTTTCTGAGTATTTTAACTGGAAGTCACATGACAACTGGTAGGTAATATGAGGCTTTGGTCACTAAGCCATTAAAAATTGCCCTTTGGTCACGCATTAGACTTGTTCCTCTTCCCTTTTTTGTATGTGTGTCTCTTTGTCCTCTTCTCTAGTGTTATTGAGCTAACTTATTTTTTAAACCAGCAGGGGAACTCCATGTTTAGTTTACACTGTTCATTTGTGTGCTCTTTTTTGGCCTCAGGCCTTTTCTAAAATTAAAATGTAAAAAAAGTGAAAGCGATATTTTTACAGCAGGACTTTCCCCATGAAACAGACCTCAGTTGCAGTTACATGTGGACCAGCTTTCTGCCAAGGTTCTTTCAGGGATAGTCTTGGTTCTTGGTTCTTTAGACTTTCCGATTGCAGACAGACACTTTTGACTAATAATAAGTAAAAGTGTGAAAGTGAAAAAGTGAAAGTGAAGTGACATTCAGCCAAGTATGGTGACCCATACTCAGAATTTGTGCTCTGCATTTAACCCATCCGAAATGCACACACACAGAGCAGTGAACACACACACACTGTGAGCACACACCCGGAGCAGTGGGCAGCCATTTATGCTGCGGCGCCCGGGGAGCAGTTGGGGGTTCGACGCCTTGCTCAAGGGCACCTAAGTCGTGGTATTGAAGGTGGAGAGAGAGCTGTTCATGCACTACCCCCCCCCCAATTCCATCCGGCCCGAGACTAGAACTCACAACCCTTCGATTGGGAGTCCAACCCTCTAACCATTAGGCCACGACTTCCCGATTAATGATTAATTACACTGTTACTACAACTACTGGAGCATTTGGTTCTATTTCACATAATTGTGAACTATTCCACATGTTAATTTTGAAATGTAATGTACAAGTTAAAACAATAGCTGAATTATATATATAATTATAACTAGGTGTATGTAAACTTTCGACAATAAGCACATTAAAAACTGACCTGGCCAGATCTGCTCTGAGATGGCTGAGGAGGAAAGCACTCACACTGCTGCAATTATCCAAATGATGACAAAATGTCAGCATTTGAACAAACCAGATGCCCCCAAGAAGATATTTCTGTCACAACCAATAGTGGAGGCTTGCAGAGAGAATAATTAAAATCCTGTAAAGAGTGTCTCCAGTTATTGCTGATTCAAATCAACACTCAAGTGGTGACAATACATTTTTTTTTAAGTAATTCTATGAAAAATGTATCATATATATGTAGATGTACATACATGTTGTGCAGGAAATTATGTTAAATATAAATGTATTATTTATCTACAGGAATTTATTATTAAAATGATGTAACTGTAACACTTTCTATGAAGCCCGTATGCATAATACATTATGAGGTATTTTTAAGGCATTATAATGAATGCATAATTCATTATATAAAACTTTATAATATGTTATAGCAACTCATGAATAATTATAACAACAATTATAATACATCATAATACTTATGTATTTATGGTTATAAGTTTAAGAGTATGATTATTTATAACACACAATGAGCACCATATTGAATCTCTTTCATTTACAGTGTAATGGGCTGTGTCATATCTTGACATTGTTTATCTGCATAGTATCTTACTACAGCTTGTGAGTGGCTAGATGTTGAGTGTTATTTGAGTGTTTCCTGTGGAGCTAATGTTAATTTATTGATGTCAGCTTAATTTTCTGAAAAAAACTGAGTAAAAAAATGCAATTTTGGTTAGTTGATTGGCATGTCACCATATTCTAATTTGTTGAGAATTGGCTGGTCTATGTTAAATGTGAGCCAAATCATCATAATTAAAAGAAGACTTAAATTAAAAAGAAGACAGTCTGTGTGCATTGAATTTATTTCATACCCGAGTTTCACAATTTGAGTTGAATTACGGAAACAAAAGGAACTTTTTCATGACATTCTAATTCATTGAGAAGCTCCTGTATTTACAGTAGCAGACATAATAATACTCTAATGACAACTAGTTGATATGTACAGTAGTTGCAGAGTAACTTAATTGTCTAAAGGGTACCATCAAAATAATCTGATATAAACTGATATTCACAAAGAAAATGTGTCAGAAAATCAGAAAAATGCAAGATATGAGACAACATTATAACTATGAGAGGTAAAATACATTGTAAAAGTGGATGCAACGTTTTTATTGTGTTATAAATCATCATCATACTCTTAAAAGCTATAACAACAAATACTTAAATATTATAATATATTAAAGCTGTTCTTATGAATATTCATGAGATGATACAACATTTTAATATATATATATATATATATATATATATATATATATATATATATATACAGTATTGTTCAAAATAATAGCAGTACAATGTGACTAACCAGAATAATCAAGGTTTTTCGTATATTTTTTTATTGCTACGTGGCAAACAAGTTACCAGTAGGTTCAGTAGATTCTCAGAAAACAAATGAGACCCAGCATTCATGATATGCACGCTCTTAAGGCTGTGCAATTGGGCAATTAGTTGAATTAGTTGAAAGGGGTGTGTTCAAAAAAATAGCAGTGTGGCATTATATCACTGAGGTCATCAATTTTGTGAAGAAACAGGTGTGAATCAGGTGGCCCCTATTTAAGGATGAAGCCAACACTTGTTGAACATGCATTTGAAAGCTGAGGAAAATGGGTCGTTCAAGACATTGTTCAGAAGAACAGCGTACTTTGATTAAAAAGTTGATTAGAGAGGGGAAAACCTATAAAGAGGTGCAAAAAATGATAGGCTGTTCAGCTAAAATGATCTCCAATGCCTTAAAATGGAGAGCAAAACCAGAGAGACGTGGAAGAAAACGGAAGACAACCATCAAAATGGATAGAAGAATAACCAGAATGGCAAAGGCTCAGCCAATGATCACCTCCAGGATGATCAAAGACAGTCTGGAGTTACCTGTAAGTACTGTGACAGTTAGAAGACGTCTGTGTGTAGCTAATCTATTTTCAAGAATCCCCCGCAAAGTCCCTCTGTTAAAAAAAAGGCATGTGCAGAAGAGGTTACAATTTGCCAAAGAACACATCAACTGGCCTAAAGAGAAATGGAGGAACATTTTGTGGACTGATGAGAGTAAAATTGTTCTTTTTGGGTCCAAGGGCCACAGGCAGTTTGTGAGACGACCCCCAAACTCTGAATTCAAGCCACAGTACACAGTGAAGACAGTGAAGCATGGAGGTGCAAGCATCATGATATGGGCATGTTTCTCCTACTATGGTGTTGGGCCTATTTATCGCATACCAGGGATCATGGATCAGTTTGCATATGTTAAAATACTTGAAGAGGTCATGTTGCCCTATGCTGAAGAGGACATGCCCTTGAAATGGTTGTTTCAACAAGACAATGACCCAAAACACACTAGTAAACGGGCAAAGTCTTGGTTCCAAACCAACAAAATTAATGTTATGGAGTGGCCAGCCCAATCTCCAGACCTTAATCCAATTGAGAACTTGTGGGGTGATATCAAAAATGCTGTTTCTGAAGCAAAACCAAGAAATGTGAATGAATTGTGGAATGTTGTTAAAGAATCATGGAGTGGAATAACAGCTGAGAGGTGCCACAAGTTGGTTGACTCCATGCCACACAGATGTCAAGCAGTTTTAAAAAACTGTGGTCATACAACTAAATATTAGTTTAGTGATTCACAGGATTGCTAAATCCCAGAAAAAAAAATGTTTGTACAAAATAGTTTTGAGTTTGTACAGTCAAAGGTAGACACTGCTATTTTTTTGAACACACCCCTTTCAACTAATTGCCCAATTGCACAGCCTTAAGAGCGTGCATATCATGAATGCTGGGTCTTGTTTGTTTTCTGACAATCTACTGAACCTACTGGTAACTTGTTTGCCACGTAGCAATAAAAAATATACTAAAAACCTTGATTATTTTGGTTAGTCACATTGTACTGCTATTATTTTGAACAATACTGTATATATATATATATATATATATATATATATATATATATATATATATATATATATATATATATATATTTAAATAATGCATTATGCATTCATTATAATGCCTAGCAAAATTATTAATAATAATGAACTGAAAAATAATGAGTCCAAGCAGCCATACTTAACTAATTGCACAGACACAATTGGAAGAGAGCTGAACTGATGATGACGTCACTGAATCATCAATGAACTGATTTTTTTCTGGAAAAAAAAAAATACTATTTGATATTGTCTTCTTGCATTATTGACAAACTCTTTTCCTGTTTAACAGTGACACAATCAGTATTGTATAAAGCACTATACAAATAAAGGTGACGTGACTTGACTTGACTTGAGTATTATTATTATTATTATTATTATTATTATTATTATTATTATTATTATTATTACTATTATTATTATTATTATTATTATTGTTATTCTGAACCTAGTCAGTGCATTGGTGAATTCATATTCATTTTTAGATTAATACTGCCATCCAGTGGTCCATGAAAAATTCTCAGGATATAGTTTGTTGTTATAGTGTCTTGTTAATGTGTTGCTACATAGGAAGTAATAATTTCTTTAGCCAGAAGAAGACCAAAGGTGCAAACAACTGCCAGTTTTGCTTTATGTCCCCCTGAGAATAAAAGTTTAAGTATTGTGAAGTGTTTCTTTAGTTTTATTATCATATTTATTTAAATTGATCATCCTCTGATTTTATTTTATTTTATTTTATTTTATAAGGATAAATGTTTCTGCAATCATGAAAAACCTAAATTCAATACCAAATTATTCTTTAAAAAGTTTTTTTAAGTCTTTAAAATAATATGTATTATGAAAAATCAAGTGTATATTCGTTTTTTTTAAGTAAATATTAAAAAAATTTTATTGAATTGTACAGTCAATTGAATTGTACGTTATGTCGAGATAATGAGAAAATTAAGTCGTTATGACGAGAAAACGACTTTTGTTATGTCGAGATAACGTGAAAAAAAGCAGTAAAATGATTACATTAGTGCTGGAAAGACCTTTATTTTGTTTTTGTTTTTTATATTGTAAAAATTAGCCCATCAAACATCTAACCATCCAATCGGTGTTAAGAGCTGTTCAGATTAAAACTGGCAGCTCTGCAGTGAATCAGTGTCATGGACGGAGCAGGGGTGTAGATTACATGGGGGGGGGGGGGCACGTCTTTTCTGTTCATGTCTTCATTTAGGTCTCAGCTACAATGCACACCTTATACATTTTTAATAAATATTAAAATAAATTATAAATCATTTAGGTAAAAACGAGGCCTATTTATCACTTTTCAGGCACATTCCTGTGAAGGTTTTATTTTTTGCTTTTTTTTCAGGTTCCCTTACAAAAATTACCTATGGTTTTTAACAATAACACCACAAATCATCATTCTTGTAGCCATGGTAACTGCAAATTAATCATGGTTTTGTTACTTCAAATAATAATTTACAAAGAAGCATTAATATACTGTAATGTTTTTGTTGTTTCTATAAAAACGGACCTAAGCCATCAATAACCTTTAAAATGACATAAAATGCATTATTTTATCTATGTTTAAAATTTTAGAAAAAGTTGTGTCTGCTTAATTGAGCTCCTTCCTGCAAAAAAATTATCTGTATGAAGAATTTCAGTCAGGTTTCAGGCCTGCAGAAACTGGACTTGCTTCTTGCGTCAGATCAAGGCTACATCTCATTTCTAGTTTTACTTGATCTTAGTGCTGCGTTTGACACCATAGATCATGACATACAAGTGACAAGTGACAAGTGTGATGTGACATTCAGCCAAGTATGGTGACCCATACTCAGAATTTGTGCTCTGCATTTAACCCATCCGAAGTGCACACACACAGAGCAGTGAACACACACACACACACACACTGTGAACACACACCCGGAGCATACTCATAGAAAGATTACAAAACTATGGGGAGTCATCTCATTTATCACCAGTAAAATATGGAGTGCCACAAGGATCCGCCCTAGGTCCCCCTTCTATTTTCAATATACATGTTGCCCCTTGGTAATATTATTAGTGTAAGACTGAAGCCGGACCGTCTGGACTGAGGGACGACTTCTCCCTGAGAAAACAAAGGACTTTCCTGATAATAAACATTTGAACACTCTCTTGAACACCCTCCATCATAAGTAACGGTGCCATCAAAGAGACACCACACCTAGTAGTTCACACCTCACCATCACACTCCCTCCACTTACTTTCACTCAGAATTGCCAATAGTATAATATTCTGCATTAATGCAAGTGATATTTACAGTCATGTTTGGTGTCATTTGAATTGTCTCAGGGCGACAGGTACAATGGTCTCAACCTTAGAAAAGTAGATTAAAAGATAATACAGATCCTAAGAGTTAAGAGATATTTTGATTACTGTAATGGGAGTGCCCTTTTCCAGGGTCTTCCATGTAAATTACCTTCTGTTCCCACTGATGTGTAAACTACCCTGGTCTGGGACCTGGCCTAATCAAATTCCAATTGTTTGTTTCTGTCTTCATCTCGGGGATGTTTGTCTTGGTCTGAGGTATTGTGACGGTGGATTAAGGAAAGTCTGGAAGCAGATGCGAGTTAACAGTTTTAATGGGATGAGATGAATACAAATAGGCCGGATGATGACGGCGTGTAGGCAGCAGGAGAGGATGGCACAGGAACTGCGGTGAATAGAGCCATAGGTAAGTGTCCGTGGCTGAGTGAACGTGCGGAGAGTGGATGAGGTTCAAGGGAAAACACAGACATCCAACGCATACAACACTAAAGCTAGACGAACAGGGTAACCACATCAAACAAGTAACAACAATCTCACAAACACAAGACGTGAGACAAGCCAATATATAGTGGATGAGTAATGAGTGGCAGCTTTTGCTGATGACAATTAATGGAGATGCCCACAAGCTAATCAGTGCAGACGCGAAACACACAGATTTCACCACAAAGTGCAAACACCCCGAGATCACGTTTTTCCAACCGTGACAGGTATTTAAAGGATTGCAGCAAAAGGATCGGGGCGATTCTGTAGCCAGAAAGCCCGTAGTGTGGTGTGTCTCTTCACTTCATACTATGTATTTTCTAAGGTCAGGTATGCATATTTTACTTTTAGATGAATCTTTGAGAGTTTGATGTTTTATAATGCTATGATTTGATATGTTCCAATTGGATATGTAATTGGCAGAACACATATTTACCTGACTGATAATAAATTGTTACATTTGATTTTATTCTGTTTTACTCTGTGATTATTGACTATAGTAGATTACGTTCCTGTATCCCTGTTAGTAACATGAGCACCCGAATGAACGAATTAAAATAAGAGTAGGAGTTAACTAGAATAATCAAATGTCAGAAGAATACTAATTAAAAAGGCATACAACCAATCTGCATTTCAACCTAAATTCAAGGTCATACTAAATTGGAGTCAGATTAAATAATAAAATGGAGTCAGATTTGAGTTTAACCTAAATTGAATAACTCTACCGGATACCTTCCTTGGGCCGAGTGCCTGGACCTTACAAAATCTGTAAGGGTGGTTTGCCTACAGAGGTTCAGGCTGTAGGATTGCAGAAGGACTAAAGAAACGTTATAAAACTGTAAATTTCTAGTCTATTACCACCCACTGCCACTTATACCAACGATGGAAATAAGCGCAGTTACAATAGCTAAATATGTGGGAGAGCATTGCTATTAAGTGACTATATTGTATTGCAATAAGTTGCACTTCAAAGTTAATATTGAGTAAAGACTAGTTAGCACATAATTAATAATTGAAATTGTTTAATAACAATATTTTGTTACGCTTACACTTGAATTGGTTACAAAAAAAATGACGGATGGTAAAACATATAGTTAATTGTACCCAATATGTATGTAAAATATTACCTGAGAAGGAAAGAGAGAGGGGGAGATAGAGAGAGAGAGGGAGAAATAGAGGGAGAGAGGGCAAGGCCCAGAGAAGAGAGCTCCAGCAAAGGAAAAGCCAGAAGAGAGAAAATCCTAGAGTAACATTCACAGTCTTCTTTTATCCCTTCCTTGACCATTTCCATGAAACAAATGCGAGACATTCAACCTGACCAATCAGCAGACTACAGCTTCACCCACTGTGCAAAAGGTGTGACAATTAGCAGACCCCCGATGTAAACACATGCTGGCCTACAGGCCTTGATTGTTATAATCACTTCAATGCCATCAGGAATGCCAAATCAGGTTTTTGTTACTCAAGATAGTTTGAGACAGGAAAGGACGGATGGACTGTTTCTTTCTCTACAGTCAAAAATCTGGGTGTTATATTAGACAGCAACTTGTCTTTTGAAAATCATATTTCCCATGTTACAAAAACTGCATTCTTCCATCTTAGAAACATTGCCAAGCTACGAAACATGTTATCTGTTTCTGATGCAGAAAAGCTAGTTCATGCATTCATGACCTCTAGTCTGGACTATTGCAATGCTCTTCTAGGTGGTTGTCCTGCATCTTCAATAAACAAACTACAGGTAGTCCAAAATGCAGCGGCTAGAGTTCTTACCAGGTCAAGAAAATATGATCATTTTTCCCCAATTTTACTGTCTCTGCACTGGCTAACTATTAAGTTCCGTATCAGTTATAAATTATCATTACTTACCTATAAGGCCCTTAATGGTTTAGCTCCTGCATACCTAACTAGCCTTATACCACGTTACAATCCATTACGCTCCCTAAGGTCACAAAACGCCATGCTTGTATTAATCTTTCTGAAAAATCATACATGCAGAAACTGACAGCCACCACTTATAAGCTACTACTAAATATTGTAGAAACATAATTTCTGTAAAGTTGCCTTGTAACGTTTTGTAAAAAGCGGTATACAAATAAACCTGAATTGAACTGAATTAAATTATATATAAAAAAAAACTAGACAATAATGATTGGTTAATAATAACACTGTTAAAATACATAATGTAGGCAAATACAAAATAAATTGAAGCTGCAAGCAGCGATGAATGGGCCCTCGCACCCGGGCTCACCGGCAGTAAGTGGCTTTAGTAGATATGTGAACGGTGAGAAATATTCATTTAAACTCAGAAACATAAGTGGAATATGTCAAAGTTTATTCCATATATCTGCCAATTTTCCTGTTGTAAGCAGGTGGCGCTATCATTATAATGGAATATTGGCCTTCAGATGTGTTCAGGCAAGGACTCTTATCGAACATGTGAAGTTTGGGGAAGACTGAACATTTAATGCCTGAGTTACAACAACTTCTCTTCCTATGGCGAAACATCAAATTTTGTCATGGCGCCATGGACACACCCTTTAACAAAATCTCAAGATCTCCACAATTTAACATTGCAAAGAACTTTAGATTAGACTGACCAAAATAAAATGTTGATGTCATAAAATTTCTTGGAGTAATTATTTTCAGTGTAAAACATTGACACTTCCTGTTGCCATCAGGTGGCGCTATGACTATGACTGAATATGGGCATGTAGATCTGTTAAGGGCAGAAGTCTTATCTAACATGTGAAGTTTGAGGCAGATTGGACATTGTATGTCTGAGTTACAGCTGCTTCCTTTTTCATGTCGAAACATCGCAATTTGTCAGGCCGCCATGGACACGCCCTTTAACGAAACCTCAAGATCTTCGCAATTAAACATCGCAAAGGGCTTAAGATTACACTGACCAAGTTTGGTGTTTATCTGAATAAATCTCTAGGAGGAGTTCGTTAAAGTACAACCCCTGAAAATGGCAAAAACGATGCCAATTTTGCAGAGAAAACTCTAAATAACCGACTTCCTGTTGGGATTCGGATTTCGTACCAAGATACTTTTTTGTAGGTATTGGTGTGTTACATGTGTGTACCGATTTTTGTACATGTACGTGAAACATAGCTCGAGGCGCACTCTGTTGAATGTGCATATGCACTCTGTTGAAAGTGTATAGGTGGCGCTATTGAGCCATTTTGCCACACCCAATGGAATATTTGCCTTCATATCTGTTCAGGCCTGGACCCTTATCACACATGTGAAGTGTGGGGAAGATCGGACATTTTATGCCTGAGTTATAATATCTTTTATTCCCATGGCGAGACATCGAACTTCGTCACGGCGCCATGGACACGCCTTTTAACAAAAACTCAAGATCTTCACAACTAAACATCACACAGGTCTTTAGATTAGACTGACCACAAAAGAGACATTGATGTCATAACATTTCTAGAAATAGTTTGTCGCAGTCTAAAATATGTCACTTCCTGTTGCCAATAGGTGGCGCTATGACTATAACTGAATATGGACATGTAGTCTTGTTCAGGTCAAGAGTCTTATCCAACATATGTAGTTTGGGGCAGATTGGACATTGTATGTGTGAGTTATAGCAACTTCATTTTTCGTGGCGAATCATCGAAATTTGCCAGGCCGCCACGGACACGCCCTTCAACGAAAACTCAAGAGCTTCGCAATTTAACATCGCAAAGGCCTTTAGATTAGTCATACCAAATTTGGTGTTGATTTGAGGAAATCTCTAGGAGGAGTTCGTTAAAATACAACACATGGAAATGACCAAAATTACACAAAATTTGCTCATAATATTAAAAATAACCGACTTCCTGTTGGGATTAGAATTTTGGTCCAAGAGTCTTTTTTGTAGGTATTGGTGTGTTACATATGTGTGCCAATTTTCGTGCATGTACGTGAAACATAGATGGAAGGCTGTTGATTTTCTTAGTATAGGTGGCGCTGTCGAGCCATTTTGCCACACCCTCTTCTGAATCCTATATCAGACGAAAATTTTCACCAGGTTTGACGCGTGTGCAAAGTTTCATGACTTTTTGAGCATGTTAAAGCCCTCAAAAATGCGATTCATTCGGGAGAAGAAGAAGAAGAATAATAATTAAAGCTGCAAGCAGCGATGAACGGGCCCTCGCACCCGGGCTCACCGGCAGCGAGTGGCTTTAGTTAATAGGTGAACGGTTAGAAATATGCGTTTAAACTCATAAATATAAGTAGAATATATCAATGTTTATTCCATATATGTGCCAATCTTCCTGTTGCCAGCAGGTGGCGCTATCATTATAATGGAATATTGGCCTTCAGATGTGTTCAGGGCAGGACTTTTATCGAACATGTGAGGTTTGGGGAGGATTGGACATTTTATGCCTGAGTTACAACAACATCCTATTTCATGGCGAAACATCGAAATTTGTCAGGCCGCCATGGACACGCCCTTTAACGAAACCTCAAGATCTTCGCAATTTAAGATCGCAAAAGGCTTTAGATTACACTGACCAAGTTTGGTGTTGATCTGAATAAATATCTAGGAGGAGTTCGTTAAAGTACAACCCCTGAAAATGGCAAAAACAACGCCAATTTTGCAGAGAAAATTCTAAATAACTGACTTCCTGATGGGATTCGGATTTCGTACCAAGATACTTTTTTGTAGGTATTGGTGTGTTACATGTGTGTAACGATTTTTGTACATGTACGTGAAAAATAGCTCGAGGCGCACTCCGTTGAATGTGTTTAGGTGGCGCTATCGAGCCATTTTGCCACACCCAATGGAATATTGGCCTGCAGATCTGTTCAGGCCAGGACCCACATCACACATGTGAAGTTTGGGCAAGATCGGACACTTTATGCCTGAGTTATAACATCCTTTATTCACATGGCGAGACATCGAACTTCATCACGGCGCCATGGACACACCTTTTAACAAAAACTCAAGATCTTCACAACTAAACATCACACAGGTCTTTAGATTAGACTGACCACAAAAAAAGACATTGATGTCATAAAATTTCTAGGAGTAGTTTGTTGCAGTGTAAAATATGTAACTTCCTGTTGCCAATAGGTGGCGCTATGACTATAACTGAATATTGGCATGTAGATCTGTTCAGGTCAAGAGTCTTATCCAACATGTGAAGTTTGGGGCAGATTGGACATTGTATGTCTGAGTTACAGCAACTTCCTTTTTCATGGCGAAACATCGAAATTTGTCAGGCCGCCATGGACCCGCCCTTTAACGAAACCTCAAGTCCTTCGCAATTTATTATCGCAAAGGGCTTTAGATTACACTGACCAAGTTTTGTGTTGATCTGAATAAATCTCTAGGAGGAGTTTGTTAAAGTACAACCCCTGAAAATGGCAAAAACAACACCAATTTTGAAGGGAAAATTCTAAATAACCGACTTCCTGTTGGGATCCGGATTTTGTACCAAGAGACTTTTTTGTAGGTATTGGAGTGTTACATGTGTGTACCAATTTTGGTACATGTACGTGAAACATAGCTCGAGGCGCACTCCGTTGAAAGTGTACAGGTGGCGCTATAGAGCTGTTCTGCCACACCCGGTAAAATATTGGCCTGCAGATCTGTTCAGGCCAGGACTCTTATCACACATGTGAAGTTTGGGGAAGATCGGACATTTTATGCCTGAGTTATAACATCTTTTATTCCCATGGCGAGACATCGAACTTCGTCACGGCGCCATGGACACGCCTTTTAACAAAAACTCAAGATCTTCACAACTAAACATCACACAGGTCTTTAGATTAGACTGACCACAAAAGAGACATTGATGTCATAACATTTCTAGAAATAGTTTGTCGCAGTCTAAAATATGTCACTTCCTGTTGCCAATAGGTGGCGCTATGACTATAACTGAATATGGACATGTAGTCTTGTTCAGGTCAAGAGTCTTATCCAACATATGTAGTTTGGGGCAGATTGGACATTGTATGTGTGAGTTATAGCAACTTCATTTTTCATGGCGAATCATTGAAATTCGCCAGGCCGCCACGGACACGCCCTTCAACGAAAACTCAAGATCTTCGCAATTTAACATCGCAAAGGACTTTAGATTAGGCATACCAAATTTGGTGTTGATTTGAAGAAATCTCTAGGAGGATTTCGTTAAAATACAACACATGGAAATGACCAAAATTACACAAAATTTGCTCATAATATTAAAAATAACCAACTTCCTGTTGGGTTTAGAATTTTGGTCCAAGAGTCTTTTTTGTAGGTATTGGTGTGTTACATATGTGTGCCAATTTTCGTGCATGTACGTGAAACATAGCTGGAAGGCTGTTGATTTTCTTAGTATAGGTGGCGCTGTCAAGCCATTTTGCCACACCCTCTTCTGAATCCTATATCAGACGAAAATTTTCACCAGGTTTGACGCGTGTGCAAAGTTTCATGACTTTTTGAGCATGTTAAAGCCCTCAAAAATGCGATTCATTCGGGAGGAGAAGAAGAAGAAGAAGAAGAAGAATTAAAGCTGCAAGCAGCGATGAACGGGCCCTCGCATCCGGGCTCACCGGCAGCAAGTGGCTTTAGTAAATAGGTGAACGGTGAAAAATATGCTTTTAAACTCATAAATATAAGTAGAATATATCAATGTTTATTCCATATATGTGCCAATCTTCCTGTTGCCAGCAGGTGGCGCTATCATTATAATGGAATATTGGCCTTCAGATGTGTTCAGGGCAGGACTCTTATCGAACATGTGAAGTTTGGGGAAGACTGAACATTTTATGCCTCAGTTACAACAACTTCTCTTGTTGTGGCGAGACATCAAATTTTGTCATGGCGCCATGGACACGCCCTTTAACAAAAACTCAAGATCTCCACAATTTAACATTGCTCAGGCCTTAAGATTAGACTGACCACAAAAAATACATTAATGTCAAAAGATTTCTAGGAGTAGTTTGTCGCAGCGTAAAACATGTCACTTCCTGTTGCCAGCAGGTGGCGCTATGACTATAACTGAATATGGGCATGTAGATCTGTTAAGGACAGAAGTCTTATCTAACATGTGGAGTTTGGGGCAGATTGGACATTGTATGTATGAGTTACAGCAACTTCCTTTTTCATGGCGAAACATCGAAATCTGTCAGGTCGCCATGGACACGCCCTTTAACGAAACCTCAAGATCTTCGCAATTTAACATTGCAAATGCCTTTAGATTTAACTGACTAAGTTTGGTGTTGATCTGAATAAATCTCCAGGAGGAGTTTGTTAAAGTACAACCCATGAAAATGGCAAAAACAACGCCAATTTTGCAGAGAAAATTCTAAATAACCGACTTCCTGTTGGGATTCGGATTTCGTACCAAGAGACTTTGTTGTAGGTATTTTGTAGGTATCTACTAGAGGCCTGCACGGGACTGTTTTCTTCATCCCGCTCCCGCCGAATTTCTGACCATTACCGCCAGTGTTGGGTATAGTTACTTTGGAAAGTAGTTAGTTAGGTTACAACGTTACCATCAATTAAAAGTAATCAGTTATGATACAGCGTTACCTATTCATAAAAGTAACGCGTTAGAGTACTCATGCGTTACCAAAAATTAAAAGCCGTTTGCAGCGGCTGACACACGACACACGACAGACATAGCCCCCGGACCCTTTAAATGCACCTAGAAGTCGTGACTCCCGACAATGAATAACGTCAGTCATCCGACTAAATTAACACTGCAGAATAACAATAACAGGATAGACAGTCAGCAATCGGCTATTCCACATAGCGTTTTATTTATTTATCACAGAACATATTATTAATCAAAATTCGCACCTAACATTACCCAGCCCGGGTAGCCTAGGCTACTGTATATTATGAGCACCACAAGATAACACCTGATTTTTCGTTAACTTTAAATAATGCAGTTATCAAAGTACAAGTATTTTTACTTGTAAACACAACCTTAAACAGGCTTGCAGATTTAAATCCATTTAGAAATGATGAACAACCAGCCAGACAATGATCTAACAGAAATTAACAGCTGCCTGTCAAACAAAAATGATAACAAACCGAATTAAATCCTTCACTGCCACACAGGCAAATGACAAATCGCTTAATAGCCGAACTAATTATTATTAAAGTGTCACTCACAGTCAAAAGCCTAAATTCGCTTTAACACAGTCCTCTTACATTTACTCTTCAAAGTAGTGATTAAAACGTAGCGTTAAATTTGAGGTAGAATTTTTGGCGGTCGACAGAAGCTTTTCACCAAAGCAGAGTGTGCATTTTACCGTTATGTTCTTTTCTTTTTCGTTGACAAATTGAAAATAATGTGCGTACTTCCATAAACCAAACGCTGTCCTCTCTGCTATCTTGCCGGGAGTTCGAAAAAAAAAAAAAAAAACACACACACACACACAGGGTCAGGCGCAGGGCACAGACGCATCACAGCCATTGACTTTACGATCACAGAGCTTCGGCTCCGCTGATACTGTACATCCGCAGGTGGCACAGTAGACCTAGGACTGCTGTCTGACAAAAAGCAGGCTGCAGTCGGGATTTTCCTTTCCTTAAAATAACGGATTACTTTTTTTAAAAAAATAACGAAGTTACTGATTACTTACGCACGAAACTAACGCGTTAAGTTACAAATTTCAGGAAAAAAGTAATTAGAGTACTCTAACGCGTTACTTTGTAACGCGTTACCCACAACACTGATTACCGCCCACTCCCGCAACGTATGTGTTTCACTCCCGCCTGCTCCCGCAATATGTATTTCCACTCCCGTCCGCACCCGCAAAACTCTGACAATTTATTCCTGCACAATAATAGAGATGCATTGATTTTGTGTCTTCTCCCGTCCCGCAGGAAAAAAAACAAACAAACAGGTATTTGAATTGATATTATTAAAGAGATTCATGGGGTTGTTTGTTTCGTTTCCCTGGCCTGAATGTAAAAAAAAAAAAAAAAAAGACAAAACACACAATACATTCAAATATAATTTCGCTATTATCAAAAACTTTGCACATAAAAATAGACTGCTTTGCAAAGAAAAAATATAAATAATATGATAAACTAGGCTACATGAAAAACAGTTTTACAATTATTAGCCAAATGTCACAGGTATTCTGTTTGAAAAATACAAATAAGAATAAAAACATTCAAACTTAGGCAGCCTGCTCAA
This sequence comes from Carassius auratus, assembly GCF_003368295.1. Taxonomy (NCBI): domain Eukaryota; kingdom Metazoa; phylum Chordata; class Actinopteri; order Cypriniformes; family Cyprinidae; genus Carassius; species Carassius auratus. Next base: position 494,489 of record NW_020527807.1, read on the forward strand.
TAACACTGGCATCATCATGCCTCTTGACCTAATTAACAAATGGTAACGAGGGGCTGTGCTCAAAAAACAACACTAATAAATAACAATAGGTTCTTTTCTACATCATCTATTGACATCTTCTCAATCATGTCGCTAGGCAACCTCCCTATCCCGCGGTGTTTTTTTTAGCCGCCCATTCCTGCCCACAACAAAATTCAAACCGCCCGCTCCCGCGAGATTTGCGTTGGGTCCCGCGGGACCCGGCGGGACTCAATCCCAATGCAGCCCTCTAGTATCTACCAATGCATTTACTAATGTTAAAAAATGAGACATTATTTTATATTGTTACCAAATCCTTAAGTAATTAAAAGTGTTTTGTTATAAATTTACTGGCCTATAAGCATTTGTGAAATAGTTCTGCTTGCATCACAGCTTGGTCGTCATCTGTGAGCTGAACAGTTTTACTGTTACATCCATGAGATTATATAAATTCAGATTAATGTCAATCACAGGGTGTCAGAGGTCAGTATCAAATGAGTTTGATATTATTTGCAGCACAATTTTTTTTTTTTAATCACTGAAACTGTCAGAAAAGGATAAGGCCTAAGAGATTTCTTAAGCTGTAATGAAAACAGCACAATTAGCAACAACAACAAAAAAAAATAACAATTTAAAATAATATTTTTTTTTTTCTGGTGATTAAAGAGATGTTTAAGTCCCTCTCTCTCTCCCTGTCTGTCTGCCACTCAGCTCATGCCCATCCCCCACTCACACTCACACACACACACACACACACACACGCACTCAGTCAGCACACATACATTCCTCAAACAGAGGGACAGAGTGAGTTGAGATGTCTGACAGTTTTTTGTATTTTCTTTTAATCATACAGTGTCGTAAAGTCATGAAACTATGCATATTTCCTCAGAATGATTTGATCTCTGTATGAGAAAATGCTTTTAAGTGTTTGGAAGCTGCAATAAAAAATACAAGACAATTAATGATTCCTTTTTTGACTGTCATTTCAAAAAATCACCACGACAAAACCGTTCAAGCTAACCAAAATCCGTTCGCAATTTAAGTTCCTCAATGTTTTTGCAACATGTAGATAAAGTTTGGTGAGTATAGTGAACTTTTCCTCTGAGGAGTATGGATTAAATCACAGCTCAATTTTTTTTCAAAAATCCATATTCAAATAAAAATAGCCGACTTCCTGTTGGTCGTAGCTGATGACTGTGAATTAGAAAGTTGTCCGTCTTGATAAGATCAATATACGTATCGAGTTTGGTGTCTGTAGCTAAAACTAACCCCCCCCCCACTTTTGACAAAAGGTGGCGCTATAGAGTGCCTCTTCCACGCCCTTGTAAAAGCTTTTTCCATTGTCTAGCTATCAATAATACTGATATGTGTTTTGAGTTTCATGTAAATCTGAGGTTGTTATCTGCCTCAAAATCACCATAACAGAATATTCACGTTTGACACGTTCCCATGGCAACAATATATAAGATATCAATATTCCCACAACAGGTTTACATCGGCCATGTTTTGTCATTATTCTGATGAAGTTTGAAGCAAATTGAGTAAAAATAAGATGCTGAATTCAAAGCATTTTGAAAATGACTCAATTCCTGCTGCCAGTTGGTGGCGCTATAACGTTGACTCTTAATAGTCACATATATACGATCGGTATCATATTTCGAACAAACCGATGAAGTTTGATCTAACTCAGGTACTGTATGTGGATGTTATTAGGCATTTCCTGTTTCTAATTTTTTGCCCTAATTTCAACGCCAGGCCACGGGCAAACCGTTTGAGATATCAAAAATCCCCTCACAATTTTTCATCCCCAATGTCATGAGATCATGTTCAACGAGTTCCGCAGCAAACGGTTGAAAGTCCTCAGAGGAGTATTTCAAATTCCAGAGCATGCTTTTTATAAACAACCCTGAATAGCTGACTTCCTGTTGGGCGGAGCCTATGACATAGAGCGCAAAAGTTGTTCAGCTCAATGAGATCTATAGGTGTACTGAGTTTCATATAAATACATGCAAGTGTGTGTGAGCTTTGGTTCAAGGCTGTAGAGCCCCTCTGCCACGCCCGGGTCCCAGCTTCTGCGGCGTCCTGATGGCCGCAGGTTCCAATGTGTATGCCAATTTTCAAGAGTTTTTGAGTATGCTAAGGCCCCCAAAAACCCCCGGAAGGTTCATAAAAAATAAAAATAATAATAATAAGAATCTTTAGGGGAACAATAGGGCCCTGCGCCCATTGGCTCGGGCCCTAATAATAATAAACAGAGCAGATACAATAAGGTCCTCACACCATCGGTGCTCGGGCCCTAATTAAAGCTGCAAGCAGCAATGAACGGGCCCTCGCACCCGGGCTCACCGGCAGCAAGTGGCTTTAGTAAATAGGTGAACAGTGAGAAATATGCGTTTAAATTCATAAATACAAGTAGAATATATCAGTTTATTCCATATATGTGCCAATCTTCCTGTTGCCAGCAGGTGGCGCTATCATTATAATGGAATATTGGCCTTCAGATGTGTTCAGGGCAGGACTCTTATCGAACATGTGAAGTTTGGGGAAGATTGAACATTTTATGCCTGAGTTACAACAACTTTTGTTGCTGTGGCGAGACATCAAATTTTGTCTTTGCGTTATGGACACGCCCTTTAACAAAAACTCAAGATCTCCACAATTTAACATTGCACAGGCCTTTAGATTAGGCTGACCACATTAATGTCAAAAGATTTCTTGGAGTAGTTTGTCGCAGCGTAAAACATGTTACTTCCTGTTGCCAGCAGGTGGCGCTATGACTATAACTGAATATGGGCATGTAGATCTGTTAAGGGCAGAAGTCTTATCTAACATGTGAAGTTTGGGGCAGACTGAACATTGTATGTCTGAGTGTCACGCTGTCAGTCTCTGTTTTCCTGGGTGTTCCCTAGTGAGCTCACTTCTCCTTAGGCACTTCACCATAGGCACTTTAATTCCGCTAGTCTGGTCATGTCGTCACAGTAATTGCACTCCAATTAAATTGCACAGGTGTTGACAATCCTTTGTCATTAGTCTCCCTATATAGAGCTGTCTTTCTCTGTTGTCTGTATGGAGTCCTTATCCTATGTGTCTATGCTCTTGTCTCCCGAGACTTCACCTACCTTCTCGTTCCTCCGAGTTTCCCGTTTCATCCGGTTCCCTCTTTTGGTCTGTTTGTCTATCAAGACTGTTTATTTTGTATTTACCCTTCTGTTAATAAAACCCATACCTTGCTATTGGATCCTGCCCTCTCCTTGTGTTTATCCTAAACCCAACCGTCACAGAAGGACTCCATCCACAAGGATCCAGCGGTATGTCTGCTGCCATGTTCTCCCCAGCCAGCAAGCGGGAGAAAGGTGGCTTCGAGGGCTCTCGCCTAGTGGTGTTCCGGGGAACCAGGGGAGGTCGCTCCGGAACAAACAGTCGGGAGGAGGTCCGGCAGCGATCTCCACTGTGGGCGCCCGTCGACCCGGGATTCGGTTGGGGGCTGCCAGTTCCCCAGTATGTCCCAAGAGGAGAGGGGAAACGCAGATCGGCCGAGCCAGCGCCGTGGAACCAGATGGCTGCCAGTCCTGTGCATCGGCACAAAATGGCCGCCAGTCCAGCGCCACAGTACAAGATGGCCGCCAGTCCAGCGCCACAGTACAAGATGGCCGCCAGTCCAGCACCACAATACAAGATGGCGGCCAGTCCAGCGCCACAGTACAAGATGGCCGCCAGTCCAGCGCCACAGTACAAGATGGCCGCCAGTCCTGTGCTGCTGCACAAAATGGCCGCCAACCCAGCACCACAGCACAAGATGGTCGCCGACCCAGTGTCACAGCACAAGATGACCGCCCGCTCAGCGCCACAGCACAAGATGGCCGCTAACCCAGCGCCACAGCACAAGATGGCCGCTAACCCAGCGCCACAGCACAAGATGGCCGCTAACCCAGCGCCACAGCACAAGATGGCCGCTAACCCAGCGCCACAGCACAAGATGGCCGCTAGTCCAGCGTCACAGTACAAGATGGCCGCCAGTCTAGCGCCACAGTACAAGATGGTCGCCAGTCCAGCGCCACAACCCATGATGGCCGTCAGCCTAGCACCACAGCACAAGATGGCCGATTCAACGCCTGAGTCTCCTGATAAGTTGCCACCGACTCGCCATCATAAAGGACGGAGGAGGAGACAGGCGTCTGCCGTTCCTCAAGGTCCGGAGAACGTTCCCGAGCGGGCCGCTGCCATCCAGGAGGACGTTCCCGAGGCGGTGCACGATGCTGTTCGAGATGCCGAAGCGGTGCACGATGCTGTTCGAGATGCCGAGGCGGTGCACGATGCTGTTCGAGATGCCGAGGAGGTGCACGATGCTGTTCGAGATGCCGAGGCGGTGCACGATGCAGTTCCCGAGGCCGAGCCCGATGCAGTTCCCGAGGCGGCGCCTGATGCAGTTCCCGAGGCGGCGCCCGATGCAGTTCCCGAGGCGGCGCCCGATGCAGTTCCGGAGGCCGAGGCGGCGCCCGCTGTTGTTCCGGAGGCCGAGGCGGCGCCCGCTGTTGTTCCGGAGGCCGAGGCGGCGCCCGCTGTTGTTCCGGAGGCCGAGGCGGTGACTGAGGCGGTGCCCGAAGCAGAGGTGTCTCACGTCTCCACAGGCAGTCTTAAGTCAAGTCAGGTGCCCATTGACTGTTCAGAGTTGAGTCAGTTCCCGGTTGACCCTCCGGAGTCGAGTCAGGTGTTCGTGGACCCTCCAGAGTCAGGGTTAGTCACCGTCGACCTTCCAGAGTCAGGGCTAGTCACCGTCGGCCTTCCAGAGTCAGGGCTAGTCACCGATGGCCTTCCAGAGTCAGGGCTAGTCACCGATGGCCTTCCAGAGTCAGGGCTAGTCACCGATGGCCTTCCAGAGTCAGGGCTAGTCACCGATGGCCTTCCAGAGTCAGGGCTAGTCACCGATGGCTTTCCAGAGCCAGGGCTAGTCACCGATGGCCTTCCAGAGTCAGGGCTTGTCACTATTGACCTTTCAGAGTCGAGTCAGGTTCTTATGGACTCTCCAGAGACAAGGCTAGTCACCGGTGATCTTCGAGGACTGAGTCAAGTCACCGGTGATCTTCGTCCTCCCATGGGGTCGGCCGCAAGAATGTGGTGGTCTTCCGCTCCGCCCTGGGGGACTCTGGCCTTGACTGTGAGGACGTGGTGGTCTTCCGCTCCGCCCTGGGGGGGCTTCTGCCCTGACCACATGGGTGTGATGGCCCTCTGTTCCGCCCGGATGGGCATCACCTAATGTCCTCCATTTACCCATGTTTTTGTTTTCATTTGTTTTTCTATTTTTCTCCTTTGGACCTGGCCCTCCGTCCCTCCCCTTTTTTTTCCTCCGCCGGTCCACCACCCTCCTTGTTTTGTGTTTCACCTCTCCTGCTTCTGCCTCGCCATTCCATCTGGTTGTTCCGTCTCTGTTTTCTTCCATTTTACCTGGTTGTCCTGTCTTTGTCTCTCCATTCCACCTGGTTGTTTGTCTCTGTTTTCTGACCCTCCGTCCCTCCCCCTAGTCCGCCGCCACTTCACCTCCCTCCTACCTCTTTTTCTGTTGGGTTTTCCGGGGTTTCAGGTGGAGCATCTGGGAGCTGCTCCGTAGGGGAGGGGGTAATGTCACGCTGTCAGTATCTGTTTTCCTGGGTGTTCCCTAGTGAGCTCACTTCTCCTTAGGCACTTCACCATAGGCACTTTAATTCCGCTAGTCTGGTCATGTCGTCACAGTAATTGCACTCCAATTAAATTGCACAGGTGTTGACAATCCTTTGTCATTAGTCTCCCTATATAGAGCTTTCTTTCTCTGTTGTCTGTATGGAGTCCTTATCCTATGTGTCTATGCTCTTGGCTCCCGAGACTTCACCTACCTTCTCGTTCCTCCGAGTTTCCCGTTTCATCCGGTTCCCTCTTTTGGTTTGTTTGTCTATCAAGACTGTTTATTTTGTATTTACCCTTCTGTTAATAAAACCCATACCTTGCTATTGGATCCTGGCCTCTCCTTGTGTTTATCCTAAACCCAACCGTCACACTGAGTTACAGCAACTTCCTTTTTCATGGCGAAACATCGAAATTTGTCAGGCCGCCATGGACACACCCTTTAACGAAACCTCAAGATCTTCGCAATTTACCATCGCAAAGGCCTTTAGATTTAACGGACCAAGTTTGGTGTTGATCTGAATAAATCTCTAGGAGGAGTTCGTTAAAGTACAACCCCTGAAAATGGCAAAAACAACGCCAGTTTTTGCAGAGAAAATTCTAAATAACTGACTTCCTGTTGGGAATCGGATTTCATCCCAAGAGACTTTTTTGTAGGTATTGGTGTGTTACATGTGTGTACCGATTTTTGTACATGTACGTGAAACATAGCTCGAGGCGCACTCTGTTGAAAGTGTATAGGTGGCGCTATCGAGGCATTTTGCGACACCCGATGGAATTATGGCCTTCAGATGTGTTCAGGGCAGGACTCTTATCACACATATGAAGTTTGGGGAAGATCGGACATTTTATGCCTGAGTTATAACATCTTTTATTCCCATGGCGAGACATCGAACTTTGTCTCGGCGCCATGGACACGCCCCTTAACGAAAACTCAAGATCTTCAAAATTTAACATTGCACAGGCCTTTAGATTAGACTGACCATAAACAAGACATTGATGTCAAAAAATTTCTAGGAGTAGTCTGTCGAAGTGTAAAATATGTCACTTCCTGTTGCCTATAGGTGGCGCTATGACTATAACTTAATATGGGCATGTAAATATGTTCAGGTCAGGAGTCTTATTAAACATGTGAAGTATTGGGCACATTGGACATTGTATGTCTGGGTTATAGCAACTTCATTTTTCATGGCGAATCAACGAAATTCGCCAGGCCGCCACGGACACGCCCATTAACGAAAACTCAAAATCTTCGCAATTTAACATCGTACAGGCCTTTAGATTAGACTGACCACAAAAAAGACATTGATGTCATAACATTTCTAGGAGTAGTTCTTCGCAGCGTAAAATATGTCACTTCCTGTTGCCAATAGGTGGCGCTATGACTATAACTGAATATGGTCATGTCAATATGTTCAGGTTCGGAGTCTCATCAAACATGTGAAGTATTGGGCACATTGGACATTGTATGTCTGAGTTATAGCAACTTAATTTTTCATGGCGAATCAACGAAATTCGCCAGGCCGCCAGGGACACGCCCATTAACGAAAACTCAAAATCTTCGCAATTTAACATCGCAAAGGCCTTTAGATTAGGCATACCAAATTTGGTGTTGATCTGAATAAATCTCTAGGAGGAGTTTGTTAAAATACAATGCATGGAAATGACAAAAAAGACACAAAATTTGCTCATAAAATTAAAAATAACCGACTTCCTGTTGGGTTTAGAATTTTGGTCCAAGAGTCTTTTTTGTAGGTATTGGTGTGGTACATGTGTGTGCCAATTTTCATGCATGTACGGGAAACATAGCTCGAGGCGCACACCGTTGAATGTCTATAGGTGGCGCTGTCGAGCCATTTTGCCACACCCACTTCTGAAAACCATATCAGACGTAAATTTTCGCCAGTTCTGAGGTGTTTGCAACGTTTCATGACTTTTTGAGCATGTTTAGGCCCTCAAAAATGCGATTCATTTTGGAGAAGCGGGAATAATAATAATAATAATAAATATAGCTGCAAGCAGCAATTACGGGGCCAAGCACTCCAATGGCAAATGTAGGAGCTAAGCATGGCACGGAGCATCACACCAAATGCATTAATCAGCAATAACAGCAGTTTTAGGATTATTGTATTTGAAATGGCTAAAAAAAATCACAAATACCACCTCTATTAGCATGATTTCTTGGCTTATCAAGTTTGACCAATAGGTGGCACTGTTATAAAATCAATTGGTGTAGTCTGTGTGACTTTTCAATGACACACACAAAGTTTGGTGTTAATATGCCAAAGCATTCCAGAGATACAGCCTCAAGTGTCATTTTCTCATTGTGCCTCAACTTCGTCGCTGTGGTATGCAAAAACGGTTTCGTCTATCGACACAAAATCCATAACTTTCTGTTAGCATAGTCTGAAGATCATCTGATTCGAATTTTGTGAAAATCAGAACTACGGTTGATGAGAGTTTGAAAAAGTAGGTTTTCAACATAAATCAAAATGGCGGACCGGAAGTTCAGCTTACTATGGCATATTTGGTATCTATGTTATCGGCATAAGCCAGGGAAGATTTTGAGCCCAGTTTCCTTCAAATAGGCTAATGCAATAAAAAGTTATTATCATTTTAAAAAGTGTAATTAATCATGCTTAATGAATGGTTTATTACTCTTGACCAATAGGTGGCGCTGTCACCAAGTTTATGAGGCGTGGTCAGTGTGACGTGGCGATGACACATACAAAGTTTGGTGCAAATATGTCAAAGCGTTGCGGAGATACAGCCTCAAGTGCATTTTGGCACCCTTCCAGCAAATTCGTTGATGCTTAAAATAAGAACCGTTCTGTATATCGATACGAAATCCATAACATTTTGCGAGCATGGTCTGAAGATGATCCACATCAAATTTGGTGAAAATCGGACTAACGGTCTCGGAGGAGTTTGAAAAAGTAGGTTTTCAATATTAATCGAAATGGCGGACAGGAAGTATTGCTAATTTTCACATAATTGGTATCAATGCTCTCGGCATGAACCACAGAATGTAGTGAGATCATTTTAATTTTAATAGTCTAATTTATTAAAAAGTTATTAGCATTTATGTGATATTTCATTATAACTATTGGCCACAAGGTGGCGCTGCCACCAAACTTTTTGTGTACCTTCAGGGCATGGAGCCGAATATTTTTGTAATTATTTGCGAAACGATACAATGCTGCGTTCAAAAAATACAGCATTTTAAAACATAATTCAAAATGGCCGACGCCTAAAATGGCCGACATGGGAAAATTTTATATCATTCGACTCAACATGACTCACTGAATCTAAAGAGACAGGTTTTGTGATTTTTTTGCCAAACCATTCAGAAATTATAAGCCAAAATATGCATTTCTCATATCTCCTGACCACTAGGTGGCGCTGTGTCGAAACACTGCAGATAGTCTCTGGCCAGTGTCTTGGCCTCAATATGCCAAACCGTTGCCGAGATATAGCCTCACGAGTATTTTTGCGTGTTTTTCGTCAAATTTTATCACGTGTCATTTGAGAACGGTTAGACGAATCAACTCGAATTCCATAACTTTTAGCGAGCATTGTCTGAAGATGGTGTGAGCCAATTTTCGTGAAAATCGGACAAACCGTCTAGGACGAGTTCGAAAAGTAGGTTTTTCGAACAATCGAAAATAGATTACACATTGCGATTTTTGAATTTCAGGGTTCATTCGACTTGGCATGAGCCAAGGATTCAGGGGGGAAAAGAATTTCCATTTTCTGGCTTACGGTTCAAAGGTTATTAGCATATAAACATTGAAAGTTTGGACAAGTGGTGGCGCTAGAGAGTTTGAGTTAGAGACTTCAAATTTGCTACGGTTAATGTTCAGACAGTCCTCTATTAGTGTGCCAAATTATACAACTTTCCCGCAATCGGTTCTATGGGCTACCATAGACTTGGGGTGGAAGAAGAAGAGGAAGAAATATAGCTGCAAGCAGCAATCACGGGGCCAAGCATTCCAGCGGCAACATCAGGAGCTAAGCATATGTAGCATCAGACCAAATGCAACAATGAATAATGAAATTAATAATTGCATGATTGTAATTGAAATGGCTGAAAATCGTTAATAAAAGTTCCACAGCGAGGAGCTAAGCATGGCATGGAGCATCAGACCAAATGCAACGAGTAAGAAAAGCAATTATTGGAAGAGTGTAATTGAAACAGCCAGTAAAACTCCAGTAAAATGATGCATTATCATTTTTGGAAAATAGGTGGCGCTGTAATCAAATCGCTTTGTTGTGTTCTGTGGGAGGTGACAATGTTGTGGGCAATTTCTTTCAAAATACTTACAGACCTTTAGGGCAATGAGTCGAACATGCCCACCGAGTTTCGTTCCGATCGACTTCCATTAACCTTGTCAAATAGGTGCTTAAAGTTGTTTGGCCAATGGCGGCCATGTATTTTAAGATAAGTGAAATTCCTCATAGAGCACTTGTGCCACATTGGGCCATATCAATTTTCAAGTTGATTGGATCAACGGTTGCTTAGTTATAGCCATTTGATTTTTTTTCATCCTGTAGCGCCACCAAGTGGCAGATATGGAAAAAAAATAATAATTTGACTAAAGTTTTTGTTCATGCATATGAGTTCTGAGTTTGGTGAAGATATCTCATTTTGTTCCCGAGTTATAGCCTTTTTCGTAAAATTGGTCCACGAATTTGAATGTTTTGGGTCACCTGGTTTTTTGTTCAGTCTTGATCAAACCACTGCAATAATATTCTCTGGACTCTCTAGATCAATAATTTTCAAAAATATGTTGCATTTTGTCCTTTGGTTAGCTATAAGAGGTCATTTAGGAAAGGGCCGTGGCCACATGTAACCTAAAGCCTATAAAACTGAAACAAAAACTCAAAACTTTATGAAACTTGGTTATAACATGTGAAAGATGACCCACCAAGCATGCAAAGTTTCATTGAGATCAGAAAATAGCTGGTGCTATAACAGTTAAAATGGCCTAAAAAACAAAAGATTTCTGTTGTGAATGGCATTAAACTGCAAAAAAAGGGGTAATATAATCACACATGCATTAGATCTGTATTTTTTCTAAACAATCATGCAAAATTTAAGAGAGATTAGGTAAAAAAGAACACTAATATTTATAAAGCACAGTGTTGAATTAAAAACTTGCAATTATAACCACTAGATGGCAGTGGAAGACCACTAATGGGCTCACTTAAGACTAAAACATTACAGTTTATGGATTTGCTGTGGATTTATCTTGAAATATGTATATAACTATTATTTAATATTACTGTTCAAACATTTAAAATCACACTGAGTCAAAGTTTACAAATTTATTCATACAGATATATCTAATGTTTATTATTATGCCAGATTATTGTTGCAATGTAACCTGAAAAATGACATAGACACTCATAAAAACAGAAGACTTGCAATAGGTTTTATCACCTATCATTCATTTCAAATATCTATCTATCTATCTATATATATATCTATCTATATATATATATATATATATATATATATATATATATATATATATATATATATATATATATATATATATATATATAACAAAATGTGTGCATCTGTGTGTGGGTTTAAGCATGCTTATTGAGTATTAATATAGTAGTTTAAACATTTCATGTTTGTGTGTGTCTGTAATCCTGTTCTATTCTTTTACTGTCAGCCATATCTAGGTTATTTAAAATCAGTGCAGTACTATTATCTAGATAGTAAAATTATGCATAATTTCATTCCAAAGAAGCATACACAATTTAAGACAAATTGGGCAAAAAACAACAACATATAACAGTTATAAAGGTTAAAGAGACAGTGTTGTATGATAAATTGCATTTACGACCACTAGATGTCACTGGAAGACCACTAATGGGCTCACTAAAGACTAAAACATTACAGTTCATTGTCTCGATGATTGATTCATCTAGAAAAATATATATTACTATTATTTAATATTACTGTTCAAGCATTTAAGATCACATTGAGTGAAAGTTCAACAATTTATTCATACATGTATATCAAATTTTAACTATTATGTCAGAATATGAATGCAATGAAACCTGACATAGTAATGTAAGAAAAGAAGTCTTTCTGTGAGTTGTGTGTCACCTATGATTTATTTCAAATATCTACATACAACAAAATGTGTGGGCATGTACTTCTCTCTGTGTGTGTGTGTGTGTGTGTGTGTGTGTGTGTGTGTAATCATGCTTATTGATTATTCATATAATAGTTGAACCATTTCATTTCTGTGTGTGAGTGTCTGTGAGCCTATTCTCCATGTTAGACAATGGCACACACAAGTTTGGCTTTATTACAACAAAGCTTTGCAGAGATATAGCCTCAGACTCATTTTGTGAAGATGCCTGACATCTGAAGCAGCGCTGTACAAAAACGGTTTCGTCTATTGACACGAAATCCATAACTTTTTGTCAGCACGGTCTGAAGATGATCTGATTCAATTTTGGTGAAAATCAGACAAACGGTTGAGGATGAGTTTAAAAAAAAAGGTTTTCAACATGAATCAAAATGGCGGACAGGAAGTTTTGCTTAATATGACATAATTGGTATGTATGTTGTCGGCATGTCCCAAGGAACATTTTGAGACATGTTTCATGATAATAGGCTAATGCAATCAAAAGTTATTAGCATTATTGGAAATGTAATAATTAGCGGTTATTGATTGGTTTATTACTCTTGACCAATAGGTGGCGCTGTGACCAAAATGATGTGGCGTGGTCAATGTGATGTGACAATGTCACATATTAAGTTTTGTGTAAATATCTCCAACCTTTGCAGAGATACAGCCTCAGATGCAGTTTGGCATCTTTCCAGCAAATTCGTTGGTACGCTAATTGAAAACGGTTACGTGTATCGACACAAATTCCATAACTTTTTGCCAGCATGGTCTGAAGATGATCCAAATCAAATTTGGTGAAAATCTGAGCAACGGTCTAGGAGGAGTTAGAAAAAGTAGGTTTTCAACATGAATCAAAATGGCGGACAGGAAATTTTGCCAAAATTGACAAATGGGGTATCGGTGTTCTCGGCATGACCCAAGGAATCTATCAACATCAGTTTTGTTACAATAGGCTAATGTATGCAAAAGTTATTAGCATTTTTCGAAAAATCGTTATAACTATTGACCACAAGGTGGCGCTGCCCCCAATTTTTTTGTGTACATTCAGGGCATGGAGCCGGACATTTTTGTAATTATTTGCGAAACGATACGGAACTTCATTCTTAAGATACAGCAATTTACAACTAAATTCAAAATGGCCGACGCCCAAAATGGCCGAATTGGGAAAATTCGGTATCATTCGATTCGGAATGATGCACTGAATCTAAAGACAATTTGTGATTTTTGGCAAAACCGTTCAGAAGTTATGAGCAAAAACATGCATTTTTCATATCTCCTGACCACTAGGGGGCACAGCACCGAAACACTGCAGGTAGTCCCAGGGAATGGTTGTTATAAGACCCACCAAGATTGGTCTCAATAGGCCAAACCTTTGCGGAGATATAGCCTCACGTTCACGTTTGCGTGCTTTTCGAAGAATTCGTTCATGAGCTATTCGGAAACGGTTTGAGAAATCAACTTGAATTCCATAACTTTTTGCCAGCATGGTCTGAAGATTATCTGATTCAATTTTCGTGACAATCGGTGCAACGGCCTAGGACGAGTTCGAAAAAGTAGGTTTTACGAACAATTGACGATAGCGAAAAAACTAAACCTTGCGAATTTCGGTGTCCATTCGACTCGGCATGAGCCAAGGAATCACAGGAAAAAAGAATTTTCATTTTGTGGCTTACGGTTCAAGAGTTATTAGCATCAAGTTTTTGAAAGTTTAGACAATTGGTGGCGCTAGAGAGTTTGAGTTAGAGACTTCACATTTGCTACGGTTAATGTTCAGACAGTCCTCTATTAGTGTGCCAAATTATACAACTTTCCCGCAATCGGTTCTATGGGCTACCATAGACTTGGGGTGGAAGAAGAAGAAGAATAATAATAACGCCAACAAACACAATAGGTGCCTTCGCACCTTCGGTGCTTGGCCCCTAATAACGCCAACAAACACAATAGGTGCCTTCGCACCTTCGGTGCTTGGCCCCTAATAACGCCAACAAACACAATAGGTGCCTTCGCACCTTCGGTGCTTGGCCCCTAATAACGCCAACAAACACAATAGGTGCCTTCGCACCTTCGGTGCCTGGCCCCTAAATATAGCTGCAAGCAGCAATTACGGGGCCAAGCACTCCAACGGCAAATGTAAAAGATAAGCATCGTATGAAGCATCACACCAAATACATTAATGAGCAATAACAGCAATTTTGGAATTATTGTAATTGAAATGGCTAAAAAAAAATCATAATACCACCTCTAGTAGCATGATTACTTGGCTTATCAAGCTTGACCAATAGGTGGCACTGTTATAAAATCAATTTGGTGTACTCTGTGTGATTTTTCAATGACACACACAAAGTTTGGTGTCATTATGCCAAAGCATTCCAGGGATACAGCCTCAAGTGTCATTTTCTCATTGTGCCTCAAATTCGTCGATGTGGTATGCAAAAACGGTTTTGTCTATCGACTCAAAATCGATAACTTTGAGTCAGCATAGTCTGAAGATCATTTGATTCGAATTTGGTGATAATCGGACATACGGTTGATGAGGAGTTCGAAAAAGTATGTTTTCAACATAAATCAAAATGGCGGACCGGAAGTTCAGCTTACTATGGCATATTTGGTATCTATGTTATCGGCATAAGCCAGGGAATATTTTGAGCCCAGTTTCATTCAAATAGGCTAATGCAATAAAACGTTATCAGCATTTTAAAAAGTGTATTTACTCATGGTTAATGAATGGTTTATTACTCTTGACCAATAGGTGGCGCTGTTACCAAATTTATGTGGCATGGTCAGTGTGAGGTGGCGATAACACATACAAAGTTTGGTGCAAATATGTCAAAGCGTTGCTGAGATACAGCCTCAAATGCATTTTGGCATCCTTCCAGCAAATTCGTTGATGCGCTAAATGAGAACCGTTTCATACATCGACACAAAGTCCATAGCATTTTGCCAGCATGGTCTGAAGATGATCCACGTCAAATTTGGTGAAAATCGGACTAACGCTCTAGGAGGAGTTCGAAAAAGTAGGTTTTCAACATTCAGCAAAATGGCGGACAGGAAGTTTGGCCAATTTTCGGATAATTGGTATCAGTGCTCTCGGCATGACCCACAGAATATAGGGAGGCCATTTTAATTTTAATAGTCTAATTTATTCAAAAGTTATTAGCATTTCTGTGATATTTCATTATAACTATTGGCAACAAGTTGGCGCTGCCACCAAACTTTTTGAGTACCTTCAGGGCATGGAGCCAAATATTTTTGTAATTATTTGCGAAACGATACGATGCTGCGTTCAAAAAATACAGCATTTTAAAACATAATTCAAAATGGCCGACACCTAAAATGGCCGACACAGGAAAATTGGATATCATTCGACTCGACATGACTCACTGAATCTAAAAAGACCAGTTGTGTGATTTTTGGCCAAACCATTCAGAAGTTATAAGCCAAAATATGCATTTTTCATATCTCCTGACCACTAGGTGGCACTGTGTCGAAACACTGCAGGTCGTCTTAGGTCATGCTTATTATAACACACACCAAGTTTGGTCTCAATATGCCAAACCGTTGATGAGATATAGCCTCACGTGTATTTTTGCGTCCTTTCTGTCATATTTTTTTACATGTCATTCGAGAACGGTTAGACGAATCAACTTGAATTCCATAACTTTTAGCCAGCATCGTCTGAAAATGATCTGAGCCAATTTTTGTGAAAATCGGACTAACCATCTAGGACGAGTTCGAAAAAGTAGTTTTTTTGAAAAATTTAAAATAGCGAAAAAACTAAACCTTGCGAATTTTGGGGTTCATTCGACTTGGCATGAGCCAAGGATTCAGAGGAAAAAAGAATTTCCATTTTCTGGCTTACGGTTCAAAAGTTATTAGCATAGAAACATTGAAAGTTTGGACAAGTGGTGGCGCTAGAGAGTTGGAGTTAGAGACTTCAAATTTGCTATAGTTAATGGTGGGACTGTCCTCTATCGGTGTGCCAAATTATACAACTTTCCCGCAATTGGTTCTATGGGCTGCCATAGACTTGCGGCGGAAGAAGAAGAAGAAGCAGAATAATAACGCCAACGATTACAATAGGTGCCTACGCACCTTCGGTGCTTGGCCCCTAATAATAATAACGCCAATGGAAACAATAGGTGCCTCGCACTTTCGGTGCTTGGCCCCTAATAATAATAACGCCAACGGAAAAAATAGGTGCCTCGCACCTTCGGTGCTTGGCCCCTAATAACTCCAACGAAAACAATAGGTGCCTCGCACCTTCGGTGCTTGGCCCCTATTAATAACGCCAACGAAAACAATAGGTGCCTATGCACCTTCGGTGCGTGGCCCCTAAATATAGCTGCAAGCAGCAATTACGGGGCCAAGCACTCCAACGGCAAATGTAGGAGCTAAGCATCGCATGAAGCATCACACCAAATACATTAATGAGCAATAACAGCAATTTTGGAATTATTGTAATTGAAATGGCTAAAAAAAATCATAATACCACCTCTAGTAGCATGATTACTTGGCTTATCAAGCTTGACCAATAGGTGGCACTGTTATAAAATCAATTTGGTGTACTCTGTGTGACTTTTCAATGACAAACACAAAGTTTGGTGTCAATATGCCAAAGCATTCCAGGGATACAGCCTCAAGTGTCATTTTCTCATTGTGCCTCAAATTCGTCGCTGTGGTATGCGAAAACGGCTTTGTCTATCGATAAAAAATCCATAACTTTGTGTCAGCATAGTCTGAAGATCATTTGATTCGAATTTAGTGAAAATCGGACGTACGGTTGATGAGGAGTTTGAAAAAGTATGTTTTCAACATAATATCAAAATGGCGAACCGGAAGTTCAGCTTACTATGGCATATGTGGTATCTATGTTATCGGCATATGGTTTCATTCAAATAGACTAATGCAATAAAAAGTTACTAGCATTTTAAAAAGTGTAATTACTCATGGTTAATGAATGGTTTATTACTCTTGACCAATAGGTGGCGCTGTAACCAAATTTATGTGGCATGGTCAGTGTGAGGTGGTGAAGACACATACAAAGTTTGGTGCAAATATGTCAAAGTGTTGCAGAGATACAGCCTCAAATGCATTTTGGCACCCTTCCAGCAAATTCGTTGATGCGCTAAATGAGAACCGTTTCGTATATCGACACGAAATCCATAACTTTTTGCCAGCATGGTCTGAAGATGATTCACGTCAAATTTGGTGGAAATTGGACTAACGGTCTAGGAGGAGTTCGAAAAAGTAGGTTTTCAACATGAAGCAAAATGGCGGACAGGAAGTATGGCCAATTTTCACATAATTGGTATCAATGTTCTCGGCATGACACACAGAATATAGTGAGACCATTTTAATTTTAATAGTCTAATTTATTCAAAAGTTATTATCATTTATGTGATATTTCATTATAACTATTGGCCACAAGGTGGCGCTGCCACCAAACTTTTTGAGTACCTTCAGGGCATGGAGCCGAATATTTTTGTAATTATTTGCGAAACGATACGATGCTGCATTCAAAAAATACAGCATTTTAAAACATAATTCAAAATGGCCGACCCCAAAAATGGCCGACACAGGAAAATTGGATATCATTCAACTCGACATGACTCACTGAATCTAAAGAGACCAGTTGTGTGATTTTTGGCCAAACCATTCAGAAGTTATAAGCCAAAATATGCATTTTTCATATCTCCTGACCACTAGGCGGCGCTGTGTCGAAACACTGCAGGTAGTCTCAGTTCATGTTTGTTATAACACACACCAAGTTTGGTCTCAATATGACAAACCGTTGCCGAGATATAGCCTCACGTGCATTTTTGCGTGCTTTTCGTCAAATTTGTTCACGTGTCATTCGACAACGGTTGGACGAATCAACTTGAATTCCATAACTTTTTGCCAGCATGGTCTGAAGATGATCTGAGCCAATTTTCTTGGCAATCGGACTAACCGTCTAGGACGAGTTCGAAAAAGTAGGTTTTTCGAACAATCGAAAATAGCGGAAAAACTAAACCATGTGATTTTTGAGTTTTTTTGAGCATTCAACTTGGCATGAGCCAAGGATTCAGAGGAAAAAAGAATTTCCATTTTCTGGCTTACGGTTCAAAAGTTATTAGCATACAAACATTGAAAGTTTGGACAAGTGGTGGCGCTAGAGAGTAGGAGTAAGAGACTTCAAATTTGCTATAGTTAATGTTGGGACTGTCCTCTATCAGTGTGCCAAATTATACAACTTTACTTTAGTAAATAGGTGAACGGTGAGAAACATGCATTTAAACTCATAAATATAAGTGGAATATATCAAAGTTTACTCCATATGTGCCAATCTTTGTGTTGGCAGCAGGTGGTGCTCTCATTATGGACTATTGGCCTATAGATGTGTTCAGGGCAGGACTCTTATCGAACATGTGAAGTTTGGGGAAGATCAAACAAATTATGCCTGAGTTACAACAACTTCTCTTGCAAAATTTGTCATGACGCCATGGACATGCCCTTTAACAAAAACTCAAGATCTCCATAAGTTAACATTGCACAGGCCTTTAGATTAGACTGACTACAAAAAATACATTAATCTCAAAAGAATTCTAGGAGTAGTTTGTCACAGCATACAACATGTCACTTCCTGTTGCCAGCAGGTGGCGCTATGACTATAACTGAATATGGGCATGTAGATCTGTTAAGGGCAGAAGTCTTATCTAACATGTGAAGTTTGGGGCAGATTGGACATTGTAAGTCTGAGTAACAGCAACTTCCTTTTTCATGGCAAAACATCGAATTTTGTCAGGCCGCCATGGACACGCCCTTTAACGAAACCTCAAAATCTTCGCAATTTAACATCACAAACGCCTTTAGATTTAACTGACCAAGTTTGGTGTTGATCTGAATATATCTCTAGGAGTAGTTTGTTAAAGTACAACCCCTGAAAATGGCAAAAACGCCAATTTTGCCGAGAAAATTCTAAATAACCGACTTCCTGATGGGATTCGGATTTCGTAACATGGTACTTTTTTGTAGGTATTGGTGTGTTACATGTGTGTACCGATTTTTGTACATGTACGTGAAAAATAGCTCGAGGCGCACTCCATTGAATGTGCATATGCACTCCGTTGAAAGTTTATAGGTGGCGCTATCGAGCCATTTTGCCACACCCAATGGAATATTGGCCTTCAGATCTGTTCAGGCCAGGACCCTTATCACACATGTGAAGTTTGGGCAAGATCGGACACTTTATGCCTGAGTTATAACATCTTTTATTCCCATGACGAGACATCGAACTTCGTCCCGGCGCCATGGACACGCCTTTTAACAAAAACTCAAGATCTTCACAACTAAACATCACACAGGTCTTTAGATTAGACTGACCACAAAAAAGACATTGATGTCATAAAATTTCTAGAAATAGTCTGTCACAGTGTAAAATATGTAACTTCCTGTTTCCAATAGGAGGCGCTATGACTATAACTGAATATGGGCATGTAGATCTGTTCAGGTCAAGAGTCTCATCCAACATGTGAAGTTTGGGGCAGATTGGACATTGTATGTCTGAGTTACAGCAACTTCCTTTTTCATGGTGAAACATCGAAATTTGTCAGGCCCCCATGGACTCGCCCTTTAACGAAACCTCCAGTCCTTCGCAATTTAACATCGCAAATGGCTTTAGATTACACTGACCAAGTTTGGTGTTGATCTGAATAAATCTCTAGGAGGAGTTCGTTAAAGTACAACCCATAAAAATGGCAAAAACAACACCAATTTTGCAGGGAAAATTCAAAATAACCGACTTCCTGTGGGGATTCGGATTTCGTACCAAGAGACTTTTTTGTAGATATTGGTGAGTTACATGTGTGTACCAATTTTTGTACATGTACGTGAATTATAGCTCGAGGCACACTCCGTTGAAAGTGTATAGGTGGCGCTATCGAGCCATTCTGCCACACCAGGTGGAATATTGGCCTGCAGATCTGTTCAGGTCAGGACTCTTATCACACATGTGAAGTTTGGGGAAGATCGGACATTTTATGCCTGAGTTATAACATCTTTTATTCACATGGCGAGACATCGAACTTTGCCATGGTGCCGTGGACACGCCTTTTAACGAAAACTCAAGATCTTCGCAATTTAACATCGCAAAGGACTTTAGATTAGGCATACCAAATTTGGTGTTGATTTGAAGAAATCTCTAGGAGGAGTTCATTAAAATACAACACATGGAAATGGCCAAAATTACACAAAATTTGCTCATAATATTAAAAATAAACGACTTCCTGTCGGGTTTAGAATTTTGGTCCAAGAGTCTTTTTTGTAGGTATTGGTGTGTTACATATGTGTGCCAATTTTCGTGCATGTACGTGAAACATAGCTGGAAGGCTGTTGATTTTCTTTGTATAGGTGGCGCTGTTGAGCCATTTTGCCACACCCTCTTCTGAATCCTATATCAGACGAAAATTTTCACCAGGTTTGACGCGTGTGCAAAGTTTCATGACTTTTTGAGCATGTTAAAGCCCTCAAAAATGCGATTCATTCGGGAGAAGAAGAAGAAGAAGAAGAAGAAGAAGAAGAAGAAGAAGAAGAAGAAGAAGAAGAATTAAAGCTGCAAGCAGCGATGACGTGCTCAAGCCACCAATGCCATCGCCACCCCGGTGGCATCAGGTAAACTGTGCCCAGCGGACACATGCATTCACAATATCCCTCTGGCAGTGAGGTTTTAAAGGATACGGCAGTTAAAGGGTTAATCCGAATCATCTAGACTTTAAAATCACATTCACAGAACAATATATATACATAACTTTAGTAACACTTTACAATAAGATTTCATTTATAAACATTATGTTAACATGAACAATATTTATATAGCATTCATTCATGTCAGTTAATATTCCAAACATAAACATGAAAAAACATTGTTTTATTGTGATTTTTTTTTCCAAGCACATTTTACAAATTCCAAACCATATCAATCTTAATAACTACCATTATTTTTTATTTAATCATTTATGAGTGCTGTAACAGATATGCAGGTCAGCGATTCATGGGTTAAATTCTGTTTTATAAATTCAGACTGTTGGTACTAAATGCCAGCCTGGCTGGACTTAAATTACTTTACGATACCCATGCGAGCCTCAAAGGATACCTGAAACCCCCCCCAAATTCCTTAACACACACACACACACAAAAAGAAACCTTTCTTTTTGTTCCTTACTTTTGTAAGTCCTTTATTAAATATGTATTTTGAATGTTTGTGTATTGCATAAAATGGTTAATCCTGGGTAAATGGTTAAAGTGCTGACTTATAAGTGGAAATGCTTGATTTCAATCTTATACTTTCTCAAAAAGAAATGTTCTGCAACCCCCACACTCCTTGGTAGCTCGTAAAATTTTACGACCACACAGGACCACAGGACAGGAAACCTAATCCTTACAAAAGAATGATAGAATGTACTCAAATGTAGTCTTAATGTGTATAGTATTGTTTTTGCGGTACATTAGAGGTTTCCCATATAAATTGGGAATATCTGCAGTGTTATCATGTGTTAATCAAATCTTTAAATGTGTGTAATTCTGCATTTGAATGTATCTTCATGTTTTGATCATTTGCACATATTAATTTTAGTATCTGTGTAATCGTCATGCTTTGACAGACCCATTTATCTAGAGCAAAGTAATGAAAAATGTATTTAATCTGGAATAATGAACTTGCTTTAATATTCCTGATGAAATCGGACAGGCCCTAAATCATCAGGGGGTTGTCTCAACCGAGACAAAGGAACTTTCCCTCCGCTTCAGATCGCGGACATTCATTGGATGCTCCCTCGAAAATGGGCGTGAACTATTTCAAGCTATAAGAATTGACCAAACAAGGTCCACTCTCTCTTCTCTTCTTCCCGTTCTCCGTTCTCGGGCCGCGCTCAGTTCTCCTCCCCCCTCAGCACACGGACTGAGGAGAGGAAAGCCATTTTCATGGCTCATTTGGAAACTTTCATTTTCGTTGTTTTCTTTTCTTTTCTTTACTAAGTTTATTCAACTATTCGCCTCTCCACGCAAGGAAGACGAATTCTGGAACAATGTTTGTTGAACCTTTCAAATACCGCGCGAAGATGAACGAACACCTCTTTGCAACAAAGGAACACGTGACTCCACGCTCACGCCAAGATCCAGCGCAGCTTGCACGCGCGTCACACGGCCTCCGGCCCACGCGCGCAGTTTTCAAAGGACCACGTGACATCACACGTGCGTCGCCGGTACCACGCTCACCCACTGGGCCATGCAAGTATCGTTTTCTATGGAGATTTAAATGCTGCTTTAAAGTGTTGCTATTATTTGATTCGTTGTTGGTTCCACTAAGGTTTACTGACTGATTTTCATACCTGAGCTCATTCTGTGATCTCTCTCGCTTTCTCCACTTCTCTCTCTCTCGCTCTCTCTCTCTCTCTCTCTCTCTCTCTTTTATTTGGATTCCGTTATGTCTTGTAAATGTTTATTGTCTGTATTTTCGTACGCATATTTACTCTGTGTGATTTGTAGTTTGATGTATTACTAGTTGAATTATTAAAAACCCATATATAAAATGATTGGCTTGGACTCCACCCCACTCACATTACGAGTCACTGAAATGTTTTGGTCTTTAGCTACAAGCTCTAAATTTAGAAACTAAATTTATCATAAGGATAGGATAATATTTTCATGGCCAGAGAATACTTTTCCTTGAATTATAAGGCGTGATAACTTTATTGAAAATTGATAGGTCTACAGTGGTGTGCTGGACATACCACGGTTTGATCTGCAGTAATTCACAGTAAGAGATATCACAATAATTGATATGAAGAATGTAATATTGACATAATAATGAGTAAGTTACAGTGCCCTGTGATTATTTATTGTTATAGGCAATTGAGATATTTTTCATAATCAAATTTAATGTAACTGTCATCTGAGATATATATTAATCAAATTCCTGATTAATTATTCAAATTCCCTATATATCATTTGAGTTAATTACTACGTAAAACTCATTGTTGTTACATTTTATGGTGGAGATAACGCGGGCATTTCAAACTTCGTTTTGTGAGCAATCAATCTGTGTATATGGTTTTTAATAATTTCTGCACGTGCGCTATGAAATTATGTAACGTTACTGGTGAGATAAGTCGCGAGACGCGAACTCACTCAACTGACTGAGGCAAAAAGCTGGTCAGTCAGCGCTAGGTATTTGTAGAAACTTAACAGTATAGTCACTGTTAATTTTAATAAAAGTAATCTGCAGTATAATGTTAAAAGTATCCTGTTAAGAAAGACCAAAATCTTTTTACAGTGAGAACATTTTAATATGAATAATTAAAAGATGAAGAAATCTTTTATTAGTTGCAACATGTAAATCTGAACATGAGCGATGTTCCTCTGATTCAGTAAAAAGGCCTTGTTATTAAATATCGTTATTGAATTCGTGGTAAACCACAGTAATATTCAAAAATAAAACGATAAAAACTCCTGGTCTAAAATTGGCTTAGCTACCCGATTTTTAAACCTAAAACATTTAAATCATAAGTGCTATTTTGATAAATGTTTATTGGAGTCAACAGTTGGAAAATTCCTGTTTTATTACAGTTGTGTTTTGGAAGTGAACGGATCCTTCTTCAACCTATGTTAATATAGCACCTCAGAGATTAAAACCTTTGGTTTGTTACTTGTGATTTTTGATGCAGAAAATCAGCCTGACAAACGATCAGATAATTTCTAAGTCATATTGAAATTGTAGTTCCGCTATCTAAACACCAGAGGGAATGTGTGGGTTAGAAATTTCAGGGTACACCCTGCTTTCTGATTCCAGCTTGCATGAGTGCAAAGCTGCCAACCTGTGGCCATTTCAGATAATGCGCTCTGATTGCTAATTTATAATCCCCTGTGATGTATATTTGAATTGGATGTCTAAATTCTTGATAATTATTTGCATTTACAGCTTTGCTCGTGCGAATATTATTACAGGGAAACAAAAGAATGTTCCCTGCCTTTGACTGTTTACATTTACTTTGAGTTTAGTTCAAACATGATTTGAATTAAAATGTAATTGTTAATAGTGGAAATCTAGATGTGTCAGGTCAACCACTGATTGACCCACTTAGAAGGTAAGCCATCTAGTGGCAGTCTCCTGTTAAATCGACTAACAGACCTCTGTCTTTTCCATTCTGTTTTGAAATTGCATGTCCACTTTTACCCTCTTTGATTAATCTCACACTGTTTGATTAATTTCATGATCATTAATGATAACTTACAAGCTATCAATGGTTATTATAGGATATTATTCAGATTTTCCTTTTTAATTCATACATGCTTATTTTAAATTTTGATTTAAACCAGTTTTGAATTTTTAATTTGAATTAAGTTTTCTGCTCAGCAGGTTAAAGACAGAGAAGCAGTACTTCCCCCCCCCCCCCCCCCCCTTTGTGGTGAAAACCAGCTACTCCTTCTCTCTTGTTTCATTCCTGTTTTTTTTTTATTATTTGATGTTTATTATTTTGCTTCTCTCTTTTGACTTAGGTTATTTTGATAATTACCATTATTATCATAAATTCCTTTGTTTTGTTTTATCATGATTAGGTAAAGCTGTTACCTTTCCTCTCTACATATAGTTACTCAATTGATGTTAAACAAACCAAACCTTAATTAACTTTAAGTTTCCTTTGTTCATCCTTTGTGTATTTGATTGTAGAACTCCCTTGGTGATTGGACAGTCATCTCAGGTTTCCAGTGAGCAAGGCTGCCCGATCGGTGTTACCGATACTGGCTGCGAGTGAAACTCGGTCCCTCTTGTCTCAAGAGACATCAGCAATTTTGGCACTCCAAAGGTTGTGCTAAAAGTCACAAGCCGTGCTGTCCTGCGACACGCCAGAGTAACGGAGGACCGGGGACACTGCGGTTCAGTGTTTGGGGAGCACCGGGGAGGTTGACCAAGCCACTGGTTCCCACCTGAATGACTTCAATTCAACCAGGTGAACCAAAAGTGATAAAACCTATCCACTTATTATAAGCCACAGAATATTAGATATTCCCCCGGATATATTTTAAGTGTTTAACCCTTTTGCTTCTTTAAGCCACACCATATTTCTAGGTTTCCTACCCAACTCACCTGTTGGCCCTATCTTAAAAACCTAGCAGTAGGCTTAGGCCTCCTCACTCACACTAACACATTGTGTTTCTATTGTTTGTATCTCATTTCAAGTGTTGTTTCACTTTGATCTTTTTCTACCCTCTGTTCTGTTGTGATTTGTTTCTTTCATTTCACATAGAGACAGTAACCTGGGAGCCACCAACGAAGTTAAATAGTAGAGCGACAACCAGCAGCCGGTGTCATCACACGACCCGCTAGGCTACTGCCTGTCAAATCTCCATTTCAGGTCCTTCGTTGACCCAAGTTAATTGGCTACTTAACTGTCTGACTGTTTGCATCAGTCAGCCCCAAAATTCTCATAAACGGCACAGCCCGTATGAATATAGCTCGTTAAATGTAGAACGAACTTGCATTGGTCTTTTTGTGTGTGTGTGCTGTGCTTCTCTCGCCGACAGAGAATCAGGATGTTCCAGGCATCCAGTCCAGCAGTCCACGGGGGCCACCTCTCGACATGGTTGAAAGCAGTGACGACCCCCTTCCTGCCCAAGGACGCCAGTAACCTGCAGCACCCAGAGCAACTAGACACCGAGCTAGATGAACTGATGGCACGCGATCCAAACCAAAGCGACTACTACAGAGAACTCGCCAGGATCTTCGGAAGCCCAGTTCCCATTCTCGTCGCCCAGGCACGGCTCAGTGAACGGAGCAACATCGCGGAGGAGGCCTGGAAGGACCAGGCCCCAACCCAGAGTCATCTTGATCAGCTTCTCCTCGAGACCCAGAACCAGCGCAAGAAAGAGGACGACACAGATCCAGAGCTACAGAAAGGAGTTGAAAGACTTCACAATGCCCTGCAAGATCTTCGCCTCGACACAGATCAAAGAGAACAGCTGGAGAGAGAAGCCAGAAAAGAACTCAACAAAAAACTCCAGCAAGGCGACGCTCTCCTAAAAAGAGCAGAGACTGAACTGAAAGAAAAAGACTATAAAACCTGGGCCTGCAAAACACACTTGCAAGCGGCCCAAGCTAAATTCAACAAGCTTACTCTGCAGAGAGACAAGCTCCAAGATGAACTTGACACTGTTCACACCGAACTGAGACAATCTCACAGGTTACAGAGTGGCTGGATCGGAGAAACGCACACCACAAAATTTCTCCCGGGCCGCCACTCCAACCCTTTCAGCCAAGAACCCAGAGCTGGAAAAGGGGGTGTAGTCTCCCTTCTAAGGAAATCACCAGCCAGCTTACAAGAACATCTGTCAACAACGGAGGGAAGAGAACCCTTCCAGAGAACGCATGTCACCAAACCCTGCACTGCTCACAGAGAACTTCACAAGCTAACCAGAAGCATCTCTACATTCAATCCAGATCCTGCAGGAGGACATGATGTTCATGCTTCTTTACAAGCCATTGACTTTCATTTGCACACTGTCGCCAACGTGACAGATGTGAACACATTGTACCTGTTAAAAATCACGGCCAGCCGTGATGTGCATTGCTTTCTGGATCGTCAACCAGAGACTGTCAAAGCGTACTACCAGCAACTGCTACAGACTTTGATTCTTGAATTCTCTGATCCAAACTCAGATCATGGGCTCCTTATTGGCTATGGACCTCAAACAGGGCCGATTTGAAAACCCACAGACTTTCTGTAGTCAGCTACGAAACACCTACTTCGGAGCATGCAACGAACCAGGTATGGAACAGGATTTCAACTTAAAAACTCTGTTCCTCCAAACCTACATGCCAGTTGGAGTTTTCATCTCAGAGTCCCAGCGTGTCCCCGTAACAGAACTACACAAGAGTTACGGAACTTAGCCCACAAAGCTTGCACCAAGCAAAAGACTATTTGTGAAAAGACTGTGAAATACCCCAAAGTCTCTGTCTCTGAGCACTGCTTGGAGTTAACCCTAGATGGCGCCCTACAACACCACAGTCACAGACATTTTTACAGAGAGTCAATACCATTCCAAGCCAGCAGAGGGCAACACAGTGCAGCCACGCCTGAGACAGCAGAGATCCTGAGGGTGCTGAAAGTGCTTCTTCACATGAAAACTCACAAGGAAGATGAGCCACGCACCCAGAACACTGCCTGTCATCTACAGACCACAGAGCTAACTGTTACAGCTAACTGAACGAGACAGCACAGGTCCTCACACCAGGTACCACAAACACAAGGTACCAGAAAATGCTGTTTTGACTACCTGCCTTCGCAGCGAGCTACACAAGACCGTTCCTCACCAACCACCGATCGTCGCACCTGCCCTGATGCCAACATTCCTGGGTAGCCTTGTCAAAAAGGGGGTGGGCCGAAAAGGAGTCAACAGGGAAGACCTGATCGACACAGGATTAAACCTGACGGTGATCTCATCTTACCTTTTCAAAAGACTCCAATTTGAAGCTAAGAGACAAGATCGAACTCTTACACCTCAAACTTATGAACTGAATGTACAGGTGTACAGACAGGATGACATCCAGTTTGAACAGGTTGTTTCCATTCACCTGACATTCGTTCCGATGAGTCTAATACATCCCATGTATGTCCCACCAATGAACACTCATACATTGCTCATCGACAAAGACCTGCTAGAACACTTTGACCCTTTTTCTGAACTTCAAACAGCTAAAAGACTTTGCTCAAGTGCGAGAACCTCTTTCTCTCCAGCCACACAGGTTGCTAGAGCCAGACTGTCAGGTCGCAGAGGTCATGGGAACTCCCACAGAGCCAGACGGTCAGGTCACAGAGGTCACGGGAACCCCAGCAGCCAGCCATGAGTACAACGCCCTAACAACAGGCCCAAGTTCAAGCCTCTGTACCTTAGTCAACAAACAGGGTACGGTGGTACCAGCTTACACCAAAGGGGTCGCTGTTCGGCTCAACCTGCAAGGTGGTCAAACCTTACACCACACGCTGGGTTTCTTCCAATCCTCACCTGAATGTGTGGAACTCGGACTCACACTTGCAAACAACAACCATGTCAAACACCAACACCTGTTCCAGCAATGTGATAACATCACAAAAACACACAATGTGATCGTGTACTGGAAGAAGGTAAAAGGACACTCGAAGTTACCAAGTCTAGACGAGGACTTTAAAGATCACACTGACACCCTTGCCAAAACTGGCACACTAAACAACATTCTGTGGTCACTCCCAACCCACCCACCCACATTCAAGGTTGAAGTGATTACACACAGCACAAGAACTTTACAAGCTAAAACTGCCTACCTCGGAATCGCTTACGCAAGGCTCCGTTGTCTACACAGACCAACATAGCGGACATGCGGGCTTCTGAAACCTTGATAATGACTCTGCTTTACCACCTCTCAGACCCCTCCATCCACCCTGGCAACCAGTCTACAGTCACTGACAACCAAAGCCCCAGACCACTGCATGATACACAAACCATGCTGCGTGCACAGAACAATATTGTGGGTTGTGCACCGTCTGACATCACAATGCCAGGGCGTGTAATGCCACGGAGCAAAAGGGGGATACTGCCAATATATTTCCATGACGCAGCATGTGCTGCACCACGCAGCACCAGAGCCACTGACAAAACACTGAAGCAAGCGTCATGCCAGCAGCAAGATGTGGCAAAACATGGGCGAGGGCGAGCTAAACCCAGTCACCGCCCACGAAGCAAAGAGACTGTCCTGTCCAACCAAAGACAGGCCTGTTTTTTTCTTTCTCCCCTTTCTCTCTCTCTCTCCCTATTATCTGTACCAGGATGCTGCTGTGGTTTGCCGTGCCGTGCTGTCAGCCAAAGAGAGGACAGCA